>NW_009620155.1:0-7164 GCF_000690535.1 Cariama cristata
GATATATATTATTATGTAATTTTATTTTATTTATATTATTTATGAATATTAAGATAATTAAGATTATACAGTTATTTACTGTTTATAATAATAAATCTAAAAAAAATTTATATAATCTGCCTGTATAGCTGGACTGGCCTGTGGAGTTACGCGCTTGTCTATTTTAAAGCAGCTTCCCCACACAATTGAGATGTCAAACTGAACTGTAGAGAAATATGAGGAAAATACTGTCCTTAAACAAACAAACCAGCCACTCTTAGCATGTTTTTCTACACTGATTTTTTCACTCACTTGCTGAATTACATCAGGATAAAGCATAGGGAGTCTCTCTGCAATAAGGGCTAATCCACCCATTCCTGCAAAAACTTGCAGTGGAGACTGAATGGGACAGGTTTCAAGAAGTGATTCGTCTAGAACTGCATCCATACACTCATCCCCAGGACTGACAGCTTCATCTTCAGGGCAAGGTCCCAATAAATCTGCATGCTCTACAAAAACACAGAGGTAAAAGAAGTTAATACATCATCATCAATATTGTGTTTATTTCTTCGTCCTCACTTAAAAGTGGACTTCAAAAGTATCAGCTGCTTCTTAAGAAAAACCTGAGCCAAGAACCTGAAATGAATGAGTACAAGAACATAAAAAGAAAAGTATTTGTGGTACCTTTTGCCAGTGATGGTAGATCCACGTCATAACATGGGATTATTTATACAGGGTTACATGTTAATAATTAGAATTTTATGGTTTTTTTAGAATTTGATCTATGCCTTCAAGATTTTGTTAACTTTGGAACTATGACATTTTTTAACGGTGTCTTTCATCTAGGAGATATGAGTAGGTTTGTTACTCTCCAATAAAGAGCTTATAGCTGAAGAAAGGAAAGATAACTTTACTTAAATTGGTCTGTCTTCTTCCTCAAAAATGTTGAACAAGAATTTTTTTTTAATTTCCCTTTTCCCATCATTTAACTCACCATCCATGAAGTTGTATCACCTATCACTCACCAGACCTATCATTCTCACATCTCCTCTCTCTGAGGTGTCAAAATGCCCATCTGCCAAAGCTGTGAAAAGTTAATTCTATTCTTCCTCATAAAAAAGATCAAGATCTCTATTTTTAACTTTCTACTAGCCTCCATCCTCCCAGTTTATGACTAAGCACCCTAATACCTTGTACAACGGACAAAAAAATTATCATTTTATACACTGATGCACACAAGTCGTATATACACACAAATCATTTTGCCAAAAATCAACCCTCTCTGCTCATTTGCTCACACAAACTTCACATTGAATATTCAATACATTTCATCCAAAAAATCCGCATGGCAGAATCTGTTGTTAAATACTGTAACGCAATGGTCCTCAAAGCCTTCACAGTATACCCACATCAAAAGGCAGCAGAGATCCAATGGTCGTAGTATCTCTTTGCTGTGAGCAGTCTGACACTCAGCTGAAAGTACATGGTTATACTTAAAATGTTTGTATGCACACATGCTATCACTTATTATACACTTGTAAAAACACAGAAGCACATTAAAGCATAATTCACGCAACTACCAAAACAAACCTTTTTTATTTAAAAGATAAAGTATCTGTCGTTAAAACCTTAAAACCTTTTCTTCCCTAATTTGAAAGGGAGTAGGAAACAGCAGGTCTTTCTTGATCCTAATTCTCAACTTTTAAACATGCAAGAAGCACCAGGTTACAAGGACATCATGGATATGTTGTAGGAGAAGCACATTGGTATGGAGCAATATGATCAAAGTATCAGATTTAATAAGCTCAAATCAGGGATATGTAGGAGTATGTACTTCAATTCACCCTAATTCAACCTGGAGGACTATGAGAAATAGGAAAGGTTACATACACTTCCAAAAGAGGATAATCCTTGTAAGAAAGAGCCCAAACATACCACTTTCACTACATACAGCTCTGATGTCTACTGTTCTTAAGGACAGAGGCAGAAACCACCTCTGTGGAAGTTTTCCCTGTCGCCACATACAGTGGGTGACGTTGTCTGCAAACGTGCTGGTCTCAGCAAGGGGACCATCTTCCATCAAGACATCTGGAGGATTCCACCACGCTAGGCTGAATATGGTTTACAGTTCAATTGCTTGTGATGACATGAACTGATCAGACCACAAGAAAGATTAGATCTCCTTGTTAAGGAAAATTTTAAAATAAAGATTTTGAAGGAAGACCCACCCCTTTGTTTTATACTGTTTTCCAGTAAAAAAAGCTGTAAGCCTTCCCAAAGAAGGAAAACAAGAAAATAGATACACAGAGATATTCACAATGCACAGAAAGATCACTAAGGCCAAAAATGACTCTCTGTGAAAGACACTTGAAAAATACATTGTCAGTGAGTAAGGGTATAGACAGGTCTTTCATTACGAGTGCAAACACGATGCCATTTCTTTCACATCTTAGATGCTGTTGCAAGGAGTTACACTTCAGAATGCTTCTCCAGTACTTGCTTTAGTTAATCTTTTTACAACCCAATTTAAACCATTTCACCTCCATGAATGTTCTGCAAGTTTTCAGTGAAATCATGCACTTCAGCTGCGGAAATCTGCTATCTCAAACAAAGGCAATAAAGCACGCAGGAAAAAAAAAAAAAAATTACATTTTTTCCTCAAGCATAGTAGTAGTAAATGCAGCACTAGAGACACCATGCGAACCTATAAAAATCTATGCAGCACAGATGGTGTCAAAAAACCAGTCTACTTTAAGTAGCAAGTAAGGAAATACTGATATGTAAGAATGATTTCTATGGATACTAAAAACTAGTCATGAAAAAGCAGTAGCACTAACCTTCATAACTGACGAGTGGTGATTATGAGACATTTGAATGTAACTAATATTTTGCTTGTATAGCACCATAGATCAATGGATTTGTAATGACAAAGTCACATTTTCAAAAGTATTAGTCTCAAGTTAAAAAAAAAAAAAGGCTAGAAACTTAATAAAAATTAAAAGAGGACCTTCATGTTTTCACATGCACATCTCTACTCTTAAACTGAACCTGCTCTAATGATTTTTGAGTTTTATTCAAATAGAAAAATATTTATTGTAGGTTTAGAATTTAAATAAAGGGCAAAATAAAACAAAAATATTATTTGAAAGGCCACTCAATAGTGTGAGAGATCTGTATATCCAGCCATTACATGGAGTCATGAAATACTTAGCTCAGACCAGATAGCAAGAAAACAGATTTTGTGTTTTGGTGGTGGTGGGTTTTTTTTCCCAACTCTTCTTTCTGTTTCTTATCTTTTCTAGAAAGAGACTGATCTATCAAGTGAACATTTTTTTAAAGAAGCACCTGTCTTAAAATAGGCAAATTATTAACTTTGTAATTCCATGCTGTGTCAGCAGGCTGGTGCGCAGCAGATCACCTTAGCTTAATTTCAGGGACCCATTCCTCTAAGTCCTTCCCTAAAGGAATGATATCAAAATATTTCAAAACAGATTCCTGGGATGCAGCTCCTCCCTCCCCCTTCCCCAGCACTATGAGTAAGTAGATACCAAGCAATTAGAAAAAACATTAGCAAGAAATAGATCATATTAGAAAATGTTAAAAATAACGTTTTTAAAAGCTAGAGTTACTTAGTTTTTAAATGAGAAGAAAAGTTCCCATTTTCAAAGAAGCATTTAAGTACTCAAGTTGCCGCAATAAAAATTTTCACAGCCTTCAATAACTCATACGGTTTTAAACAGCTCCTGCATCCTGCACTACTTAATCTGCCTTGGTTATCAGCACAAATGCTACAGAGAACTGGTATACATACCAAGAAATAAAATACACAGGATCTATACAATCATATAATCGTGTCATATACAATACTACAATGAAGAAGAGTGAAACCACCACAACCATATCGGTGCATCTTATAGATATAATCTAAAGACAGGCAATGAATTTGTTCTTTATCACGAAGTTTAGCACTTGTCTTGTAGACAATGGTTCAGGAACATCATCCAAGAAAACACAGAAAACTGCTGCTTCTTACCAAGAAAATCAAAACACTTTTGTCCAAAATAAAAACATTTTAAACAGGAAGATACCAAAAAAGTAAGAACACTCACCTTTTTCTGTGTGAAGACGTTTAAATGAGTCTGTTTTTGATAAGCTTGGATCTGAGATGACCTTGGAACCAAGCTTAACTGTCAAATCTATCGATCGGTATCCTTGAGGGAGTTTACGGTCATACAGCAGAGTCAGAAGTTGGGCAAGTGTCATTTCAGCTGGTAACGGTTGGCCTAAACAACAATGGCATTGAGTCAGAGAGGAAAATTATGATTGGGTTATTTTAACATACACATCCAGGTGCTGTTCATTAATTGTACCACAGATGCCAACTAGACTAAATATTATCTGGCTCCAAACCAAGGCCTTCATTCCACTACTTGTTCTCTTGGGAAAAGGGGCCCCATCAGTTTGGAACCAATCATCAAAGTACCATGCCAACATTCCCTAAGGCCGATTTGTGCCAAGAGCCCAAGCACTTGGCATATTTAACAAATGGCTAAGGCTCTAATTTGATGTGCATTTTAAACGGGTACTGCCTGTCCCCTACTATTAAACCCCAGCCCTGCATCACCCTTGAATTGTGGTGGCACAAAGGTGTGTGACCATAAGGTAAAATGGCTGAAGTGGAAAAAAGTGGAAAACAAAGAAACCTGCAATTCTTTTTCAGTCTTATTAGTCCCAAGCATAGCTCACTACTCTTGTGTCAGGACACAACTCAGCAAGAAAAAATGAATGGCACTGACAGGAATACTCTTCTCAGCAGCAACGCAGACTTGAAATGCACATGCAATACAGCCCAAATCGATTACTCAAATCAAGATTTTGACCACTGCGTTGTTTATGAAGAATATGTTCTTCCCTGAAATTACAAGTTACTCTCAAGGCAGAACAATATTTCCTGATAACAAGTAGACTTATACTTGAAGTGAAATGTTTTAGAGTTGGATCGTATAATACATTTTGCATGCCTATTTCATCTTGAACAGTACTTAATCAAATAACACAAGTTCCAGGAAGGTGTTTAGTACCTGTTTCTTCAGTGGAAGATGTCGTCTTAAGAAATGAAACTTAAAAATGTCTTGCCATTGTACAAGTAAACAAGTTTTCTGCCCTTTTCTTCATCACTGATTCTGTTTTCCACAGCTTCTTTTTTTGTAACAACTGGCTTTTGCACAAAATGTGTGACCAACCAGATCACAAATACACAATGGCCGACATTACCATTAGTAGACAGTCGACCTTTACCAGCTAGATACTGAAAACAGGCATAGCGTTTTGATCTCCTCCCCAAAATACCAGCATTAACTGTATCAATTTTAGATATTTTAATCCAAGTATATGATCCCTCTAATAATCGCCAGAAGATAGCCTCAAAGCCAATAATTCTGTAGGAAGTTCCAAATTTAGTTTTTCATTGGGTAAAGATTACTTTGATCAGAAGTTTACCACTTAATTCCATTAGCTGGTTCCTTGTTTTCATACTATAAAACAGGTAAGAAGCTCTTCTGCATAATATTAAAGTGTTTCACCCATGTTCCTGTCCTTTTTCCCTGGTCTAAGGTTAAGAATTCCAGTCACATCAATCTCTGCCTACAGGAGAGAGATCTCTCTCTATGCCCCAACTACAACATCACCATCAGCTCTGTCCAGACAGCTGATAAAATGTGAGTACACATCTGCTATATGTAAAACACGACTAGCTGCTTAAGACATGCTGCTTTTGAAAACACAAGTATTAAGGAATTCAAAACTAGCTGCTTAAGCCATGATGTTTTTGAAAACACAAGTATTAAGGAATTCAAGAATATTCCTGAACTGGTAAATCAACTTCCCAGGGAGCAACGCAAGTTGGCTGCCCACTCAGAACATGAAATAACAGGGCACAAATACCAGTTCAGTTCTGCCTTGCAGGTGAAAAAAAATGCGAGTCACCTTACAAAACCCACTTCCCTTTTATTTCCAAGTGAAAGTGGAAATGTTATTGAGATTTTGTCTAGGAACAAGGAACTAAACTTCAAGGACGATCAGCATAATTGTTACTTTTCTCAAGTCACTATGATATGATAATGCTCCACTGCAGTTGAAAGCTGTTACCAACCTAGAAGGGCTCTACACTTCAGGATGATGAAGAAAGCTAAAGATGCCCATTAGCATTACATCTACTTTCTGATGACGTATCAGCCACTGAAATAGACCATAATTTCAAAGTTTAAAACGAGTTATTAAAGTTACCTGGTAGAAGTTTATGGTATAGATGAAAGACTGGAACACTAATGGTCTTGCTGGAAGATTCTCCTCCTGAGGAAGAGGTAGCTACTTTATCCGCCATCACTCTTCCTCGCCTTGATGGTGGACGTGGAGGGGTGGATGAAACAGCTCTTTTTGACTGAGATTTCAAACCTAGTATGGAAGTAAAGAATTCAGAGTCATTCTAGCATTTAACAGCTTCAGTTAGCCAAGATGCAATGTACTCAATACCTTCAATGACAGCAAAGAAGTCGAATTTTTCAGTGCTGGCTAATTAAATATCAGAATAGCATTCATGTATAAAATATATTTGGATATAATCCCTGTATTTTTAGAGTTGCAAGGCTGTGCATCCTCCGAAGCCCCAAATATAAACCAAACTGTAACTGTATTAGATCATATCACCCACAGAAAAAAGCAAAAGCTATTCTGATTCTGCTCTTCAACATAGTTAAAAAGTCTGTCTAGCAATAGGTCCTACAGTAAAACTTTTTTAGGATGTTTTTTCAACTGAAAGAATGAACGGCAAAAATTTCTAAATTGACATACATTTCAGCACAGACTATAGATAACAACCACTTGTCTGGCTTATGAAGGTGACTCAGCTGCAGTACTGACAGTACCACACGTGATGAAAGGCATCTTTAAGCATGCTTTTTAAGTTGCCAAGGTCAAAACATTTAAAGTAAGCACTACACAAAAATTAAAAGGCAGAAGAGGTACGTAAAAGCTTACTGGCCTTATATAGCGAGACTGCCATATTTTGGGACAGTTTAACCTGACTTAAAGTACAGCAAAATTATACCACTATTATGTACGCTTCTACGCAGGTGACAGACAAAGTAAAAAAGCCAGCAGGTCAAGATACAAGACACATACAACTAC
>NW_009620156.1:0-11945 GCF_000690535.1 Cariama cristata
CAACCCAGGTACAGGACCTTGCACTTGGCGAGTCACTAGCAGATCACAGCTAGGTAGTCATTATTGCAGGCTGCAGTAAATATTGCTGTGATGGTCCTCTCAGGCATTAGTTTCCTATTGTTCATAGAAGTCCTTTTTCCTTTTGCACATGGAAGCAATATTACTCATCTAGGGAAAAAAAAGAAAGAAGTATAATATCCAAATTACCTGTGCCTCCAGGGTATCTATAGTTTGGCAGCTGTGGATGCATAGCTCAGCTGTGCTTCTCACTGATCTGGAGTGAGAGGCATGTCCAGGAGCCCATCTAAGAAGCTGTGTGGTGTATTCAGCCATTCTCCAACCTCCATGACCATTTCCATGTGTTTGGGTCATCAGTCAGATTGGATTGCAAAACTCTTTCTGCAACAAGGTCTTGATATCATGACTGCTCATGCCTGTCTGGTTTATGTGAAAGCCTCACCATCCTTTGCAGGGTCGTTGGCATGGGTGTCAGTGCCACCTTTATATCTTGCCTTCCACAACTGAAGTTTGGACTGTTTAACTTAAAATCTGAGGTTTTTCTCTGCCTACATAGACTGCCCAGACAAGGTGAAGTGAACTTCTTTAGTAGAAGATGCAAGGGGTTTTTTTTTGCCTTGGACAAATTCAGGACATTTTATTCAGTAATATTTGATGTGACGTTTCCGGGTCATTCCCATCCATCACCTAAATATGGAGCTGCAAAGAGTCTGTATCCCAGCACAGAAGCAACCTGTCTTCCTTTAATGTCTAGGATATGTGGTAAGATGTTTATTAAAATATTCTGAAGTAGAAAACGCAGTGAACAGAGAGAACATAAAAGGATGGGATTCAGTTCGAAATTATGGTACCTACATTTAGGCATCTGCGTTGGGTGTCTGCAAGTAAGATGTGCACCTAAGCTCCCACAGCAGTGAACAGAAATGCAGTTACTGCCTCAATACAACCGTGCCATGCTATGTGAGATGCTGGCTGGGCTTTCCCGCTGGCCTACAGCTGTCAGTCCCTTAGGACACAGGAGTGAACAGGTCTTGTGTCGTATCATCTGGCACCACGTGGACCTCTCAGACACCCGGTGCCACTTCAAAAGGCAGTTGGTGTTTTCATTTGCACCAGCTGAGCCTCTAGCCAGCACTGTCGATGTAGTCGAGATTCAGCTAAGCAAACACAGGAGTTGGGTTTTAGAGGCAACTGAATCTCTTTGCAGCCCCCTCAACTGTGCAGACCAAATCCCTGCTGATTGTGGTCCAGTCTCAGATGCCCGTGGAGACACCTATTGTTATGTGCCTCATCAAGGTGCAAGAGGGAAGTCAGCTACCTCAAGGAATGATGTCATCAGCTTAAGTTAACCCTCTTCTTTTGCCACCTCAAAACATCCAGAGTTTGGATTAATAGTGCAGTTTTTCAGTAGTGCATTGTAGAATCTTCCCAGAAACAGCCAAGTCCAAATCACCATTGCATTGCTCTCAGTTTTGTCACTTCAGCCACTGCAAAACAGTCAGAGATATGACCAGAATGATGGTCTTTGATACTCATTTTGTGAGGTGCAAATGAATAAGTCCAGGACAATTCCCAAAGAGTTTCCCTGGGAATTTCCTACTAACCAGAACCGGTATCCCACAGACAGATGCTCCTTGGGATCCCAGTCTGTAGGGTTCAAAATGCACAGCAAACTGGAAACAGTAGTGATCCCTAATGGCATTTCTGAACAACTGGAGGGTGCCTGAAAACACTGTGTGGAGCAAAGAGCTGAAATGTGGTGAGCAAGGCAGCTTGGTCCGTGTTTCATCGCAGTCAATGTCGAAAAAGCAACATGCAACTGGTGTTTCTCAAGAGAAATACGTTTAAGGCGAGTGGTGCAAATGTAGATCAGCTGTGATCTTTCTGTGATCGTGGAGTTTGTTCCATTCTGTGAACAGTTAATGCCAATGTGTGTACTGATTGTACAGTATATCACTGTACAATCACCTTCCCTCCTTAACAGCTAAATTATACAGCACAGCTGGGCCTAATCAGGGCTGGGATAGAACAATGAAGGACAAAACCATCTGTAAGTGATGTTTTTTCTTAACCAGCCATAGCCAAAGTCCCAACAATAATTCAGATATCCCAGGGCTGGAAGGAACCAGCATGATCATCTAAGTTGACCTGCTGCATCATCAAAGCAATGAAATTTCACTCGTTAGGAAGCCCACCGATACGGAACTGACTATGCCAGAGCATGTCTTCTCAGGAGACTTCCACTCTTGACCCACAGCGTCTTACAGGAACAGTCAATACCTAAATAGATGTAAACACTTACTTATGAGAGAAACTGATAGAAAGTTCTCAAAAACACATAGCTCAGAGTCTGCATTTAGAAAAATCAATGAAATGTATCAAATTGCCAAAGCTACTCTGCAGGACATAACGATCAGTGTAATCATGGTCAGACCAGAGAGCTGCCAACACATGATTTCCTCTCCTGGTGATTTTCTTGATTGTTCTTTTCTGCTTATGCCTTCAGGGATGGCTTGAGCTTCTGAGTGACATCTTACGGAGCCAAGATACAGATGTATTCATTGGCTTAGACTGCAAGATGGTACAGACTGGACCATGGTTTGCTTAGACTTGCTCTTTCCCAGGCCAAGTCTTCTCTGATGAAACGGAGTTTTTCTTCCAGAGAGATTCAATGACAGTGTTTTAAGCAGAAACTTCTTTTCTCCTGAGCTGTGGTTCACAGACCCTAAAACTGAACCATCCTCAGAGATGCAAGAGAGAGCTGAAGGTAGTGATGGCACCTAGACCATTAGGCCTTCCATTTTCAAAGCACTGGCCCACAGACTCCAATACCCAGAGGATGCCTAATTAAATCACAGAGAGTGTTACTGAGAGCCAAAGCATAGCTCAGCGTTACTTGATGCTATGCTGTGATGTCTGTGATGGAGAGTAGAGGCAGGTTCATAATTTCCATTGGAAGTGGCTTCAGTGACAGTTTCCGCTTCCTTTTTCCATCAAAACACACTAAAGATGATAAAACTTAGCACTCACAGGATCAGTTTTCCAAGCTGCCTGTGAGCATCTGGATGCATGTTTCCTATCAAAACCGGCCTGCAAATACAAAGGCTGCTTGGAAAATCTCAGCTCTTTACAGAGATGCAAAGCAAGCAGTCTAAAGTCATACAGGGAATTTCTTTCTCTGGGATTTGAGCACTTAAGTCTCATATCTCAGTCTCAGAGCCCCTAGAACTGGCCCACATTTTTATGCATTAAACCACCAGGCCAACTTTTGTCCCAGGGGCAAGTTCAGCCTATTCCAACTTGGGATCCTACTAGACGCTAGAAGACTAAAATCATTAAATAACTGTGAAGGGATGTCATGGAGATGCTCTCCCCGTGCTAGGCTGTTCCCAGTACGTCAGCCATCTGTCTATGCAGTACCACCACCAGTGCAACATGGGGAGGGTCTCCAGGTGGTGTAAGATGAGAGGAGGAAAAGTCTGAGAGACCAGAACTTGCTTTTTCATTGAATCTCTTGGAGCCAGAATTGTTAATCTTCACAAACTGCAACCCCTACTCTAATGCCCTCCAGCCTTAGAGGTAGAGGTGGAATGAGGAAGATGGATTACAGATTTAGAAACAGGATATCAGCTTTCTTATAGTCACAGATTTTAAAACTGAAAAGGCATTAAATATCGCCTTTCTTGACTTCTCCTGGGGCCCAGAAGTTCCCATGCTTTGAGGGGAGCTTGTTACCAACACCTAGGATGCTGTTGCATTTCCGAACAAGTAGACATGGCAAATGCGTCGTAGAAATAGGCATAAAATCTCAGCAGCGACTGAACAACAACTTCCTTTGCCTCTCAACCTCCCCCCCAAATGCTTATGCAATTGAAAATGAAATTGCACCTCTGGGCTGAGCTGCAGCCGTGCTCCTCAGAGGCCCCTTCAATCCAATTGGCAAAGGATGGGGTCTGGCAAGGCTTAGTCAGCTCATGTTTGCAGAACGCTTTGGAAATGAAAACTGCTGCGCAGCACTGAGTCATGCAGCTGTGACTATGGAAAAGTGAATTCTGTGGAGCCTAGGAATACATCTGGATCCCTGGTGGGGAGAAACTGGGATCTGTGGGTTAAGCGTGGAGTTCATATTAGCAACAATTACTCAGCATTGAGCACTGGGGATGTTAACACTATAGACTGCTCTAGGAAAAGTGAAGTCTTGGGTGTTTTTGCAGGCAGAATAGCCTGTTTGGGACCGACGGGCATTGCACTTTGGACATGTATTCTACTCCCCAGTACAAGGGCAGAAGTCTGGCTGTGCAGCGGGGAGGGAAGCACTACTGCTCTGGATTAATGCTAATCTTGCACAGAGAAGGGAATGAACCTGGTCAGCAAAACCAGGCATTTAACCAAAGAGAAACAAGACTAACTAATGTTTCTGTATCCAGGACAGCTCTCATTGTCAGTCCTGGGCACCCGTATCTCCTGACTGCTGTAGTAACTGGTGTCCTCCCTACCTCCTGTGCCCGTTGCTGTGTTGGTGCTGACTCCCATCTGATGGGTGAGGAATTGTGGCAAAAGGGCCATTTTCAGACCCCCTTTTCTGATGGCTGTGTTCAAGGAGTGAGGAGCCATTCAGCTGTTCCAGGACTCGTAACAACCCATGGTAACTGGATGCTGTAGGTGCCTCCTCTCTTGGTTATCTTGTCCATTTCTTCCATAGGACCTGACCCAAATATGCTGTAAGCCATTGGATTTGAATCTGCCTTTTAGGGGACCTGAAGGTCTGTCCCTTTGCTGCTTTTCTCCCAGTTATGCAGTTATCCATTTGTTTATTTTCTTCCATTATTTTTTTGTTTTGTTTTGAGAGAAAGAAAGGCCAACCAGGGGAAAAAAAGTAGATGGTTCTGTTAAAACCCCTTTGCTTTCTCTTTTACTTCGGTATTGTGAGCAGATCCAAGCGAACCTCCATCTGCAATATCAGTTTGGGTTGTTCCTTCCCTGTCTGCAGGGAGAGGTCTCTGTTAGCCAAACGATTATTCTTGGAATAATAAAAAATTGCAGCTGGAACCAAGAGCCTGGTTGATGCAGACAATAAAACCATGGGAAGGCATAAAGAAAGAAGAAACCGCTTTCGCTTGCCAGGCTCAGAAATCTCCCTGTCTGTGTGATTGCTTGCTTTCTCCTCCCTGCAGATCAAACCCTTCAAAATTAACCCAGCTGCTGACATGAAATAGAAACGGAGAGTATGGAAGGAAAACTCTACCTGAAATAGCAGTGATACCTTCAGCGAGAGGGGAAGGTAGGCAGCCGGCAGCTTACAGCCCACATATAACAGCTTGTATAAGGAGGGAGGAATCAAAACAGAAACTAGAAAGAAAATACCACCCTGTATTACTCTGCAGATATGGGGATCTCCTAAGTTTTGGCATAAATAATGTAGTTAATAATATTACAGCAGGTACTATCATAGCAGAACTGCATAAGGAAAACCATACTGGAATGTCTTCAGGATACAGTTAAGCCTTAAGTGTGGGCTTAAGTCCATTCCAATCGATATATGCAATGTGTGCAATCACCAGATCCCCAGATCCTTTTAACTCCTAAGGATCTCAAGGGCTTTGCAAGCATTAAAATGACAAAACAACAGATACATAAAGTACAATACAGGGACTACCAACTAAAAAACGCTAATGACCTGTGATCCCATGATGGGCTGTCATCTCAGCTCCTCTCTAAAGCTGATAGAGGTGAGAGCTCATGAAACATGTGACAGAAGATCTCTTTCAGCTCTGGAGCACCAGGATGCAGCCAGGAGACCCTGGATGGGGTTTAGGGAATGATGGGTGAGCCTAAGAGAATTAGGTGTCTGATGTGTCTGACTACACTTAGGATCTGACCTTCATAAAAAGAGCAGAGAGAGGGTCTTCTCTTAAATTTAATGATGCCCAAAGTCTCAGTGTACATTCTGGTTAAGATTTTGATCCGAACGTGCTGTGAATCCTCTTCACGTAGAGGTGTCCAACTCACCCAGAAAATGCTTTTTTTCAGCCACTCCTCAACATTTTCCAAACTGGCAGGGGCAAGTTGTCCCTTCCCTCTTCTCGCTCTCCTTGGAGCCAGATGCTCTTGGAGACTGCTTGATGGTTAAGTGTTTTGAGCCGCAGGGATGCTCGCTGCCGTGCTGTGTGTCCGAGGCAGCCAGCCCACTGCAGGGCTTGGCAGAGGAGCCAGATTCCTTGGCCTGGCCCTCAACCACAAGTTCATCTTCGCATACCAGGAGCAGTAACACTGCTCCTGGCTTTTCACAGAGCCAGAGCTGCCACTAGATACCAAATCAGGAATAAAGGAGACATAATCGTACATATTTTGTTTGCAAGACAAATGCAAACAAAGATGTTTTGCTTTTGAAACCACAAAATTCTGCAGTTTACAAAGAATTCCTTGTGTATCCACTAACGCTCCCTGTCCTCTTCTCTTCTTACCCCCTCCCTGGCTCATCACATGCTGCTCCCTGTCCTACTGACCGTTCCTTATTATGCCCCAGAGAAAAATGCAGGAGCAAAACATATCCCAACCAAAGCCCCAGCACCCTGTACGTAACCCAGATGTGTACGTTGGCTTTTTGGGGACATGCATGGAGAAAAGCCCAGATGGGCTTTGGTCCAGAACTGCTAGTGGTGTAAAGCATCTCTTAAGCCACTGTGTGCTAAAGAGGGCTAAAAGACGTTTAGCTCTTCAACTCCCTTCCCTCCCTACTGCATCCCAGTACTGACACCATTCCCATGGTTGTTCTCCTCCGCCTTCTCCATCTCTTGCTCCAGATTTAGGAAAAGATGGGAAGATCTGAGATGGGAAAAGCTGCAATGCCAACAGGATGGCAGAAGAGAAGAGAGGGAGATTACCTGGGATGTAGGGCAGCTGCTAGAAGGTCTCTCTGGTGGTTCCCCATCCCTCCGTGCAGCCCTAAGTGGTGGCTAAGTGAGAACTGGATCCCACTCCAAAACCAAGCTCCAAAGCCAAGCACCAGTTAGAGAGCCCACCCAGAGCCTCAGACTTGGGCACCTCGGAGCCTCCTCAGCTCACTTTCCAAGTTTGGTGCAGCTCTCTGCACACACGTATCAGGTCACATCTTCCCTTGCTGATTCCTTCCAGTGCTATTGCTCGGTGAGAGAAAGAAAAATAAACCAGTGTTCATCTTTCCTCCCTAGACTCTGCCTTGACCCCTCTCGTGCACCAGTCCTTGTTGTTTCCAATATTCCAAACAATGTGTGTCTTTTACCCCAGCACCTTGATGTAAACTGATCCCAATCCCAGCAAACTGTTTCTCTTGCTTAAGGAGTTTACTTTGCCAAACTGAAATTTGAGAAATTCAGAGCAGAAAGAAATAGGAAGAGCAGCGGAAATTCCCCAGGGAACAGGATCACAGAGAGGGATGGGAGGTCCTCAAGCACAAGGCTGGAGGACTTCCCACCAGACACAGCTTCATCCATCCAACAGCAATGAGTTTGTTTTAGGATCTCCGATAAAATCCCCCAGGAATCTGTACGATGCTGAGGACCGACACATACTCTCTGTAAAACTCTCCTGTACTCTGTAGGTTGATTTTACACAATAAAAACTTGTCAAGAAGTGAAGAAAATAAAATCTCAAAATCCAAGCCCTGAACCTGACTACACAAAGCTTTTGAACCCTGTCAACCCTTCCACAGCCTCTAGGAAAGTCACTGGGAACCTCTCTGTTGCCACTGAATTTATGGGGAAGGTATTCAGTTACTGCAAGGACGGCACAGATGACAGGGAGATACGGAGGTAGGTGGATGGGAGGAGGGAGGGAGGAAGGAAGAGGGAGAGAGCACAGGTGGTTGTGATTTCATTTGTATTTGACTGCATAAACCAGACTCTGAGTAATAGACGATCAGAACACTAATCTGTACAGCTCCACATGTGTAGAGGTGTTATGAGAAAGACTAGACACTTCTTACACCAGGGTCTTGTTTTTCTTTATAGAAAATACAGAAAATCTAAAATCTGCAAAGAGGCATGGTGGTCCTTTCCAGCCCAAAAGGAAAGCTCTCTTATTTGGGCAGTGGAACAGACTCAAATACCTGTGCTGAAAACACGCACCACCAAATGCTGGAGCAAGTGCAGGATTTTTAGCCTGAAGGAATGAAATAACCTGTGAATGAAATGAGGAGATAAATTGATTAAATATGCTTTTTTGGTAAAACATTGCAAAGGAAGTATAAAGTTCTCCCTTGCCTCATGTATTTTGGGTGCCTTTGCTTTTCACCAGCAAATACTAACTGATGCAGCAATGACTAGCCAAAACGCTAAATGAGTTACCCCCTCCTTTTGATGAGCGTGGTTCCCCAAATCCCATCTCAGGGTGCACCTTGTGCAGACCAGCCCTGGAGAGCATACCCTGAAATGCAGATGCAGGCTGAATTGGGCACAGGTGGTAGGAAAACACTTACCTGGTGTGTCAGGGTGGGCAGGACCAAAGGACCGTGCTGCTCAGCTATGCCGAGAGATGGATTTTAAAGCATCAAAGGAGCAGGGAAAACACCTTTCACTCCACAGGGGCTCTGGGTGTGTGCATGGCTACCCTGGAGCTGAGGAGGGTTAATCCATGTAATATTGGGTGACCTCGTTGTTCTCTACAGCTTCCTGAGGAGGGGATGTGGAGAGGGAGGTGCTGAGCTCTTCTCCCAGTATCCAATGATAGGACACATGGGAATGGTTCAAAGCTGTGCCAGGGGAGGTTTAGACTGGACATTAGGAAGCATTTCTTTACCGAGAGGATCATCAAACACTGGAACAGGCTTCCTAGAGAGGTGGTCGGTGCCCCAAGCCTGTCAGTGTTTGAGAGGCATTTGGACAATGCCCTTAGTAACATGCTTTAACTTGGTCAGCCCTGAGTTGGTCAGGCAATTGGACTAGATGGTCACTGTAGATTCCTTCCAACTGAAATAGTCTAGTCTAGTCTAGTCTACTCTAATCTATTCTATTCTATTCGCAGCACTCTCCGGGCAGGGAAAATGAGCTGCTACTGATGATGCTGATGATGATGCTGCTGCTGCTGGAGGCTTTGAATTCACTTTTAGCACACTGCTGAAGGCAAAAGGAGACATCTCAAGAGGTAAAAACGGCCATAAGCAGCTGCAGAAGATACCTGGAGTGAGCTGGAGGAGCAGCTCTTTGCATGAAGAAGGCAAAGCAAGCTGCAGGCTGGGGTCTCTGGTTACGGAGGTGCAAAGCTTGCCTGTTCCCAGGCCCCCAGGTCACAGCCCCTGAAGCCACAGGTGGGAAGCATGCTCAGCCTTGAAAGGTTTGGATGAGAGTGGGTCAGTGTGTGAGCTCCTGTTCAGCACCGAGAGAGCCAGGCTGTTCTGATGGGTGGGTAGGAGCCTTCAACCACACCAGTCTCTTGGCATGAGCACCGCTGGAAGTTTTGGGGCTCTCCAAACCATAGCAGGCACCTCACCAGGGGTGCACAGGCTGCTCTGAAGTGGTAGATGGACACTGCGCCTTCTGCTGGGGTGGGAAATGTGGCTCTGAGTCAACGAAGCAAAGACACAATGCATGCAATGGGAAAATATTCAACTTGGTGGTTTTGGCTTGAGCAGAGAGCATTTCTGTCATGCCAATAGCCTTTCAGAGCTGACTTTAGCAGGCATCTCCTGGTCGTATCTTAAGAGGAACTTCAGCTCTGGGAAAAAGCTCCTTAGAGGAATGAAGGGTGCATTCAGCCCCACCAGCAGTCGGTAGAAGGGAACGTGGGTGCCTAATTCAGGTTGGAGGATCCTTACACCCCCTTTTTGTGCCTCTCTGCACAAGGCAAACTTGGCTATATGCAGACCACCCTGGGTGCCCTGCAAAACATGTCACAAAAAAACCCCTTCTGCCTCTCTTTTCTAATGATATCCCTGGGAGGAGAGCTTTGCTTTCTGCTTGGATCAGAGGTGAACAGAACAGGTAGAGTCCAGCCTTAGAGTCAAGGTCAGAAAATACTGCTTTTTTATAAGCCTGATATTCTTTCTTTATTCTCCCCGCTCCTTGCGACCCGTCATAGGACAGCTCAATATTACAACTCCTGTTAATTATTCATCCCAGCCTATATTTGCTTAGGTAGCAGTTCACGTCATGAACTCCCCTGACCTGCCCGATCCAGCCTTCCGGGGTTGTAAATTAGCAAAAACCGAGGCAGCGCGGATGAACAGTGGCCACGATGAACAAGCACTTCTTGCTTCCTTCTGTAAGCACTTTCAGGACACTTTGCAGTCTTTTGAAGCAGACATGACCTTTGCTTCGCGTTTTTGCCTCGATGGCACCTGGCCAAGGGATCACCATGTCCCAGAGGAGTATGTAAGGGCTAGGCTTATATTAAGGATGTCATATGAGTGAAATCAAACACAAGTTTGGGAGGCAATGATTAAAGAATGACTTCAGGTCTTGCAGGTCCCTTTCTTCTGTGCAGGATGATGGGATGCATGGTGAGCTGGAGCACAGGAGAAATGGAGGAGCCACAGAAAGGAGGTGACTGGGGAGACCCTTTGGACCTTTCACGCAGCCCCCTCCTGAGTTCCCCAGGCAGGGGATGGCAGGTTCATGGGCAGGAGAAAGGCTCCAGGGCTGATGAGCACGTGGACGAGGTTCAGTGTGGGTTTTGAGGGCCTGTGAGCTGAGCTCCAGGTATCCTGGCACTTTACACTGGGGTGTTCAACCTGATTTAATTCCACAAAAGTCACATAACTCCTATTTGTTGGAACAGTTTAAAGAGGAGCAACATCACCGGTTTCAAGAGAAGCACACCAGCAGAAAGCCAGCACAGACAAACTGGAATGAATCCAGCCCCTGAAACAACTGGGACTAATGCACTGTAGAGGGAAACATCTGCTTTACTGAAAGAAGGTCAAAAGCAGGCTACTAGCCAGGAAAGGAATTTGGGATCATGGTAAAAATATCTCTGAAATGTCTGAATAGACCATAGGAGCGGAAGAGACAGCAGAGACGAGGCTGGATTACATTCCTAGGGCAACACAGCGCACATTAAATGCTTGGTGCAAGCAGCTCTAGACAGTGCTGGTTAGATCCTGCTTGAAGGAGCCACTCGACATCCCAGGAACGTTGGTGTGATTGCACCATAGGCGATGACAGGGGTCCTGTCTTTTTCTGAGCTTGGTGGTAGAAGATAAAGGAGTGTCAGGACTGTGGGAGAGAGAGCATCCTCTGGAGTTAGGCTTGGTCAACAGCCTGTTGCTGCTTTAACCAGTTCTTCCAGGGATAGGGGACATTAGCCTCCTGCAAGCTAACCTGAAGGGTGCCCAAATGCAGCTCCAGTTCACAGACTGGGTGGTACCCATGAGCAAATCCTTGGATGCTACTTCACAAAAAATTGTAGCAATGTAGTGTCTCAGACTGAGACTGGTTCCACGGCTGACTCTCCTTCAAATAAATTAATACAAAAAACCTGTCAAAACATGTCAGTGGAGCAACTTCAGTGAATCGAGTAGAAGCTCTCCCTGGTTTACACCATAGCAGAATGGGGCAAGTATGGTCTCTGTCCTTCTGGTAGAACTGGAGGCCAAGGAACGTCCAGCAAGAGGGGAGACCCCAATGAGACAAGGAACCAAACCGTACTTAACAGGTGCCACTTGTGTGGCTTCAGGATGTATGTTGGTACTTCCCGGAGGATTTTTACCCTGTCTTCCCTGGTATGGTTCCTGCAAGGACCTGGTGGAGAGCAGGACCAGCTGGTACAAGCAAGGTCCCTGCTGACCACCAGAGACTGGCATGGGCAATGGCAGCTCTGTTACTTTTTGCCTGCAAAGCCCAACCTGCATGGCAACATTGAGAATTTGTGCGCTGCTGCTTCCTCTACTCTCTATGACCCATCTGCTGTGCAAAGCAAGCTGGGGTAACTGGGGAGCCGGAGGAAGAGCCCAG
>NW_009620156.1:12019-14702 GCF_000690535.1 Cariama cristata
GGGGGAAAACCCCATGGGACAGTTGTACTGCAACCTTCTGCGTGTAATTATCACTCCAGCCACATCTTCTGGGTTTTAGCTTCTCTGCTTCCTGACTCCATGTCAAACATGGAGGGATAAAAGCAGGGTGGTGCAAGGCTGCCTGCCTCCTGGGGTGCTCAGCATCTATTACCGTGTTTGCTCAGCTGTGGCTTTTTCTACTTTGGAGGAGTTTCCCTAAAAACAGCAGTGCTGGTGGTGGTGTCGCATGATTGCCTTCTGTCCCCTCCCTGAAAAGGGTTGCACCTATTTAAAGCAGCAGATAAATAAATGCAGGAGTTTTCCTACCAATATAGTGGGTAAATACACTGCTAGAAAAACCTTTGGACAACACAGCAGTTTGACAAAGTGGCCTAATTTCCAGCGTAAAGCACCTGACAACATATTGCTTTAAGGAGAGTACCTGGCAGGTAAAACCCAGGGCTGAGACTGGGCATTGCTCTGCTCCCATCCTTTCTGTACAATGATGGGTGAGGGTCCTACACCTGTGTGCTCTCCCCTGTCTTTCATACCCTCTTACACAGCCAGTTCTTCGAGCTAGGACAACCTTTAACTGGGTTATATGAGGGTGAGGTCCAGGGGTGCCCCAGTAATAGAGCAGGTGCTGAACCAGAGGGGTCACTGATACCCTCCTGGGTGTTCCCAGGGACACCTGAGAGTGAGCTCAGCCCTAGGGTTAGGTTACCCTGTGTGGTACCCAGATGGGTTCCCTGGGTACCCCAAAAGCATCACTCTTTGCCTCCATGATGTTCTACTTCCAGCCCAAAGTGACTCACTTGCTCCTTTCTCCAGGCTGCCTTTTTCTTCCAGACTTCAGCCATGGTACAGGGTCATGTTTGGGGTTTTCTGCTGAGATGGAGCCTTGTCTGTCAGTGGGACAGGGTCCTTCTCCCATCCCCTCACCCTACTTACAGGAGAAGGAATTACCATATATTGTCATAGCTCAGAAAAACGTATTTTGGAGATGGTTTTAAACCTAATGATTCAGGGTGGAAATCAACATCAGTGATACTCCTCCGGCAAGCAGAATTCCTGATGCAATGGGGTTGTCCCCATCCCATGAGTTACTGGAAGAAGTGGGCATGGAGATATTAAAGACAGCCCTGCCCTGTCTGGAAATCCCTCTAATAGCATGTTCCTATGGATATTTTCATTTTGACATAGAAAAACATTTATTATACAAGTGAAGCATCACACAGACGAATGGGGAGAGCTGTAGGTTTTGTTTCATTATGTAGGTTGGGGGTTGGACTATGCTGGTGTTGTTATGGGCAGGCAGGCTCCATGGCGAGTGTGAATATAATTTTTAATGTCTCTGTCCCTCACATGTTAGTGCTTACATCACCATGGGGAAATGCACTTAAATAGCCATAATGTGGATTAGCCGTGTTTCTTCCTCCTGGGAGATATTGCGGCCATCCAGATTTTCAAGTGCTCAGCTCTCAGCACTGTGACCTCTTCCAAAAATCTGTCCCCTTGCTCTGGGAGCTCTCCTGGCTCCAGACTCTACAAACACTCCACATGTGTCAGCGAACAGGGGAAAAAAAAAAAAGCAAGAAGCAACAACTGCAGAAACACTGAAGTCCTATACAGAACAAAAAGGGGTTTTAAGGAACTTGGGTAAGAGTCATCCCCCCCCCCCCCCAAAAAAAAAAAAAAAGTAACTATTTAGGTTTTTTGCTTCTACTTTAATTTCCTAACTGCCTCAGAGGTTTTGCGGACTTTTACGGCCGGAGGGTTGGGTGCATTGCTCCCTGCCCTGACGAGACAGCCGGCTCTGGTCCTGCAGTCCCTGCCCCAGCAAAGCCCTTCTTGTCTCAAGAACTTTTCAGGGAAAGTTTCCTCCAACTGCCCGGCTGGGCGCACTGCCAGCAAAGCCAGCCCCTCTGGGCTCATCAGAAGAGACCTTGTACTACATTTTCCACTATACTTATCAAATCTTGGCTTGCGTCCATCTCGTGTTTGTGCAGTAATTACCTCACTAGGCAAAACAGTTCCACTGCCTAATTGTCTTCGCTCTCAGGAAATTGTTCCTAATAGCCAGCTGAATTTAATCTCCCCTTCCTTGCTCGATCCACCGCGGCAAACCTGTGCAGTCCTTCCCTCTCTGCTTACAGTTCTATACGTGAAGCGATTACATGGTGTTATCTGCTGTTAATTCTCTAGGTCAAACATGCAAAATTACTTTCTAGGACTCATGTGAGTCACAACCATCATCCTTAACTCATTTTCCTTGGGCTTGTTTGAACTTCTTTCGGCAATCTTGCAGACCGCATCCAAAACTGAAGTGTGTTCAGCTCCCAAGCGCATTGAACTTGTGAATCAGGCTACCACAAAACAGCTTTTCCTTAAAAAACAGGAATGTAAAAAGAAGAGAGGGTCTTTTAAAACTTTGCCTAGATCTTGAGCCTCAAGAGTTTTCTTTAAACTTTTTTTCAGTGACTTTCAATGATTGATATATCCTTCATTTTCTAAATGGAAGGTAAATGTTTGCAGATGATCAAGAAGCTGGATCTTTAAATAAAATGTCATGTATTTTACCATATATCATAAATGGTAATAATACACATAATATATATTATATGTATAAAATACATATTATATACAAATAATACATATAATATGTATTATATGTATATAATAC
>NW_009620157.1:0-15065 GCF_000690535.1 Cariama cristata
TTCCAACCTAAATGATTCTATGATTCTGACTCTGTAAGTAAGTAGAATACTAATTTTTATAGTGAATTTAGAAGTTTTTCTTTGAGACTAGAATTAGTTTGTGAAATTAAGCCCTTCTACATTTATGTCAAAGTGGGAGGTGCTGCCACAAGTGAAAGCTAGGTATAAACTTTAAAAAATGCTAGAATTTCAAGAAATTGTTATGTTATACTATCAAAGCCAAATTTTCCCGTTGAAAAAATAATTATCTAATGCTCATTCAATCCTGATATAATTTAATTAACAATATTAAATTAGATTTAAAACCATTACCAGGAAAATAAGAGTAATGCATAAAAAGTTTAACTTTTCTGAAAGTTAGGTGCCACCTAATGGATGGGTAGCTAATACGCAGAGCCACCTACCCTGTCTAAATGGTGGACTCGCTATCCAGAACCATAACTGGGTTCATTGTTAAACTTAAAGAAAATTAAAAAGTACCAATGCAAAAAGGCTGAAGGAAAAGCTGTGTATTGATACCACTGGGTGAAGTTCTCATCAATTTTAAAAGTGATCCAAGAACAGATAGATATACCCAATTTCACCACCTAAAGGTCGAAAGGCACTGTGGTCAGAATTGTCCTGACTAGACGATGTCCTTGAATTGCTACCAATACAAATAAGAAGTGTTTAGTCCTTTGATGTTCTTCTCCTAAGGAAGAGATACTTTCTTCAAAACCTATTTAGGACTGACTAACAGAGTTAGTGACTTTGGTGCTTTCCTAACAATCAGAGATACCAACATAAACTGACAACCATATGACAAAATGCAAGGACAGCTAAGGGAGGGACTGCTGCAATTTACTCTAAAGGACAGAGAGAAGATGAATCAATATTTATTACTAAAAGACTCCGTTGGGAATTTCTGCACTTCAAAGGAAGTCAAAATTTGTCCCTGGAGAATGAAAAAACTGCTTTTCTAGAACAGTGACCTGACTGCAATCCAAATCCTTGTTCCAAAAACCCAGACTCCTGCCAGGCTCTGATTTCAGGAATATCCAAAATCAATACCCTCAGCATGCCTCTGCAGATTTTTGTGCAGGATTCTCATTCCATGTATTAACTGAGAAGGCTATGCCAGAAGCAAAAGAGAAAAGAGACTACTCCAAAGCAGTCCCAGATTTTTAAATTGTTCTCCTGAAAACAATTATCAGGCTGGATTATAAGATTTACATCTGATATCTGAGACAAATTTGCCTTGGTAACTAATTTAATTGTCTCTGTTACACATACAATACACACAGAATGTATTGCAACCATAAGAAGATATGGTTTGCATTTTGGCTGTTAAGTTGAATTTAATCATAACCTAATTCACTAAGTTACCTTGTTCACTGGTCTTATTACTGCTGAAGTACAAAGAGGTCATAATTCTTGCAGTGCATTCGTCTGACAATAATATGCAGTGTATGAACCTTACAGCAGTATGTATTACGTCATATCTTTCTGAATTTATTGTCTTAGGGTTACCTTTCATTCTAAAGGTCACAGAATTGTCAGGATACCAAAGGTGTCCTGACAATTAGCCATACTGAAGCCATACTACTAAGCCATAATACTGTCACACTACTATGACACTAGCCATACTAAAGTTAATTACCAATTTAATCATAGCTGAGGATTTACTAGCACCATCAGCACCGTTCTTTTCCTACAAGTTCAGCCTAGCTCATTCGCAACCCCTCTTCGGCCCTGTGTTTGCATGTCAAGTAAGACATGCAAAAGGAAAAAAACCCTAGCTCTCTCCCTTTTATAGTAGCTATCATCTGTGTGCTTGAGGGGCAAAAGAAGGAGAATTTTCTCATAACTCATAGTCTTGCTTAAACCTTGATGCCTGTGTTGAATAAAAAGTAGAATCCATTTTTACATTCATTTTCAACATCTTCTCTGTTTCTATTTATGGAAGCCATTCGATGTGTGAAAATACCACATTCTTTTGAATTCTGCTGTATTTCCATTCTGGCTCAGTAATTAAAACACATAGTGATTACCCTAACTAAATACTAAAATCCTAGAGTTTTGTTTGTTTTTTTTTTCTTTTCTGTGCCTTAAATTGGTCAGTATTTATTCCTTTTTGTCATGTGGACTTTGCATTTGACAACATTTTGGGAGAGCATCTCTAATCTCCAGCATAACACAAGCAGTACAAACACCTCACTGCACTTACTGCAAGCATTTAATCAATCTTCACATTAATTAATTTCAACTTTCTCCTCCTATGGTACTTAACTGCACCGATTTTTTTACCTTCCATTATTTTTAACACTAATCCTATATTAAATTGGAGCTCCTCTAGCCATTCTGAGATTTGTACAGTACAGAGTTATTGTAACTCAACTCTAGAAAATTATTCTGCCTTCTCTGGAATATGCACATAAGGATGCTGTGTGACCTTGAGCAGTAACTGGCAAATGACCTTGAATGTTCTTTCTAAATCCTATACTTTGGTTTAGTAAGATCATTTCTTAATAGAAACTGTTTACTAATTTAGCCATATTGTACTATCCAATCTACTTATTTTTATTTTGTTTCCTTAAGGATCTTTGATATTAATTAGACAACAATATTGTTTGAGACAGGTTTTCTTCACTAAATAAACATGTATCATTGAATTATCTCTTTAAGTCTGATTACTAAATTATGTTAATAATGATCTACTCTTATCTTGCAACTATGGAATAAAAATATCCTTTGAAGTTTTCTCTGTTCTTAGTAATCGGCTAAATAATGCCACGATGGAATCCTATTTCTTATTGAAGACGTTGATTTCCACATTACTCATTATTTCGTTTACTAATTCATTACTAATTACTGCAGTGCCCAAGAGACCTAGTCATAGACCAGAATGTTCTGCACTATATGAATATTGAACAAACAATAGTTTATTCTTTCAGATAAAAATGGGAATACTGTTAAAACTAGTAACAGCCATATTTCAATAATATGTATGCTTTCATTAATTTACTTTTCATTTCATGAAGTGCCATTCATCTGTATATTTTTAGAAGTTGTTGGGTTTATTATTTTATTTATTTTTGATTATTTTAATAAACACTGCTTTATTTTAAAGCGTAGTTCTATTTTTCTATTTCAGCAACCTCGTTTAGTACCCAAAATGGGGTAGGAATGGAGTATTAATCTCATGAACACCATTTACCAATAAACCCATGTGTTACATTTGTTTATGAATTAGGTTAGTGAGAAACAATTGGTTAATCCCATCCCACTGTTGAGCTTGATAATATGACTTGTTTTCTGTCTGGTACAATTAATGTGAAAATTAACTACTGAATAGCACTTTGAGGAATTACTCTCCTTCCTGTGATTTCCAATTTGTAGAGATGACATCAGATCGTAGGCATCTGTAAGGTTACCCCACCAACGTCTCTAGCTTGATGACTCTTAGGCTTTCCCTTGCCATAGGCTCCTCAGCCCCGTACGAAACCCTGTCCTACGGAGCACAAACCTGAGAAGAGTCTGCAGTGCCCAGTCATCATCACTTTAAAATCTAAATGCAAAAATGCTGGATTTTGTACATGTTTTCCTCACCCACCCTGTAGTTACAGATGAAGAAAAGTGAAATCAGAGAGGTCACAGAATGCAAGGCTTGAGACGATATCAAGATGCCATTCTTTGTCGTCTGGTCCCAAACAATTGTGTTTACAACACTTCTGGCAAATGCTTGAAGGACATATCTTTATTTCTAATTCTCAGAGCCAGGAAAAAAAAAATCCCAAACTTCAGATAGTGGCAAGCCATTTTACACTACATATGCTTAGCTTACAGGGAAGGAGAAAAAAAGAGCAGTGGTGACACACAGATTTTTTTTTTTAAAAAAAGAATTCTACAAAGCAATGCAAATAACAAGGCAAAGATTAAGTGGTTTTAATGAAAAAAAGGTAATCAAATAGGTTAAAAGACTAAGTGGAATCAAGAAAATTCAGATTTTATGCTGGGCCCTACATTGGCAAAAGAGAACATTCCAATATATTTTTGGTTGCTTAGTATTTCTTCTGCTTTAATTGATCCTATGGTGTTTTGCATTTCACAGACACATGCTATTGCTCCTTTGACACAGCAAGTTGTTGACCATATGCTTGACAGAATGGGGTACTACTCACAAGAAATCTGGCCTGCTGATAAAACTATTGTCGACAGATTTAAAAGTTGCTTTTTTTTTTCTCTCAAGAGAGAGAAATTGTGTACAAGTCACCGCACTGAGAGTTGCCTGGTTATTGTCTTGCAGTCGCATTCAGATCCAGCCCACTCGGTTTACAGAGAGATTTGTTCTGACTGTCACCTGCCGGATTCTGAGAGCCAAGTTTGCAGATTCTAGCATGGGCATCACACCAATAAATCTGGCAGCCAAAATTTGTTATAAGGAAGCCCAGATGAGGTGTAAAAGTCTCTTTGGTCATTATTTGAGGCAGAGATTCTGCAAACAAAATTTAGTTCATAATTTCTCAGATAACAGGTGAGTGAGAGTAGAGACCTCCTTGCTCTCTGCTGCCTGTATTCCCTCCACAGCATTAGCAGATACGGAAAGTAATTCAAAAAATATTGTCAGAAAATGTAGTAGATCATGCTCAGGAGGGAAAGTGGAGATGGGAGGTGGGGGAGAGGATTATGAGTCACATGTGAGTAATAATGCTTCTTCCAAGTGAAGGGAAAAGCAGTTAAGTAATAGAGAGAAAAGTGAAAACAATCAAACTTGCACCAAATATTCATTCATGTGCAATGTTTTCTATTTTTCTTTTTACTTGAAGATTTAGGAACTGAGAAGAGTAATTAAGAAACTATGGAAGCGTACATGTCAAAATTCGATGAGGAACACTTTCTTATGGAGTACTTGGCTTGATCAAAATCTCAGAGAAGCTCGACCCTAAGGAACCTGGTGCCTAAACCATTGTAGATTCTCAATGATGAAAGCTTTGGGGAGTTCATCCAGGTCTCTGAATCACAGGGTATTGACCTATCAATACAAGGCCGTGGTATGCTGCAAACGGAGAGCAAGTTGCCTTCTCCCTAATAGATTTTGCTTTACTTATTAAAGCCAGTTGCTACAATCATTGTCTTATGAAGCTCCTGAGCTTATTCTGTAACCCATGAAGGGAAACAGGCTGAACACAGCCACATAAGGTAGGGAATGAGGGCTGTTCTTCATGCACAGATGCTAGACAAAGAGTATTTTGACCACACGGACTGGCACAGCTTCCTCAGAGAGCCCCAAAATGGGGGAATGTGACCCCACTACAGCTCCCAGTTCTTCTGCCAGAACCATGCTCTCTCCACATCTGATCAAGATGTCTGTGCACAGGCAGAGCTTACGCGTACGTCCTGGGCCAGCATACTGTGAAGGGCACAGATTTGGCCTACAGCAGAGAGCAGCCAGATAACCTGATGGGGGTTTAGTGCTTTGGGTAGATCCTAGCATGCAAGTCCCTCAGAACTTCACCCACTGCACAGGTGTAGGCCTAGGCTTTAAAAGAAAACTCCTCTTTCAGCATTGTGTTCAGTGAAGCTCAATCCCAGATCCAATTCCTTCCTTGTATTTGCTGTAGCAACTCTTAGATAACATGTAAGAAACAAAAGGCATGTTGTTGTACCAGGATTTTTAAGAAGTTATTCGTTGCTATACTTTAGTTGAGATCTGTGAAGAAACACATGCGGCATATTTTGAGAATGTGCTATGCCAGGTTACCCTAAGTCACAGTGTGTTTAAACAACCACTTTATTCTACCATCTGGTACATGATAGGTTTCTGATAAATACGTGCCTGTGCTTTGACTGTGGGATGCACACAAGTATGGAGGCTGGATTTTTCCAAGATGTTTGTCTAAGTCTTAGACAAACAACTTTGGTAATGTGCAGGAGCTTTCTGTGGGTGCAACAGTAATCCTTCCTCTTAATTTCCCACCCCGTAGCCCCACTACCCACCCCAAAAATATGCCAGGACAGGGTAAGGTGAGCTCAGACTACTGCTGTAAGCCAAAGAGGTGACTGTAGCTCAAACAAATGTAGCCAAGTACAAGACTGGATTTATGTATAGACAAAATTTGCCTAAGGCAGCTGACTGCTGAGCACCCCAGCGTCCCTGCTTTGGAGAAACGGAGGAGAGAGAAGGTCTGGTGCTTGAGCAACACATTGCGCTAACTCTCCAAGTTCAACCTCCAAAGTCCTCTGCCACTGCTCTCCTGTCTGACCTCTCACCACCCACTTAGGTTTGCCCTTTCTCTGCCGCAGGAGAAGGCCTTGCCCCAGCCCTGTCCCCTTCCGTCCCTCTCACACAGCAGCAACAGCTCAGGTGAGCACAGTCTGCATGAGTCCCCACAAAACCCATAGGCCCTCTCCCAGGGCCACCGACACCCCAGGAACCCCTCCAACTCTCCCTCTTTTACCTGCAAGTCCTGAAGCTGTAGACCTTTTCCAGCCACCGTCATTCAGTGCTCCTCAGCGGTTCATCTCAGCCTTCCTCCATTCTTTACTGCCATCAGAATTGATCGTCTTCTCCCCAAGGATGTCCTCATTCAGCTTTGCCGACACCACTGAGAAACTTTGAGTTGGCTCCAAGCTTGTTTTACTTTCCACGGATCATGGCAATGTCACTGCAGTAACACGTTGCTCAGTGCAGTCTGCAAGCCTGCCCACAAACCTGGTAAATGCTTAGATTTTTAAGCTGTGAAAAAATGGAGCTGTGGGGTCAGCTGTGCAATACCAGACCCAAGCTCACTTGTTTGTGGGCAGCAGTCCTGGTATACTTATGTTGAGCAACTAAGGGCCTTTCTGGCCAGTGACAGTATCATTAGATAACACTTTAGAGAATATTTTATTAAGAGTGACTCCATGTAATGTATACTGGATCAGACAGCTGGGGTCTGATCCCAACTCCACCACTTTTTTTTGGTCTTTTTACTTAAACTTCAGATCCTAAGAATTTGACTTCTAAGCCTTGCTCTATATTTCAGTCTCAGCTCAGTACATGAAGCTGCCTAAAAACATAACCTCTTCATACTTCATCAATTTTGTGGTTGACAAGCATATTAAATAAAGTATGATGGGAACAACCGAACCACTGCTCTCTAGTTTTCGGGAGAATTGCCATATCAGATCAGGCCAGTGTCGCATGTTGTCAGACATGCCACCAGTGTTGGCCAGTGTCTGACAAGGCTTTAGAGACAGCTACAAAGCACAAGCAATAAATACCCTTATGACTAAGATGAAAGTTAATTTGTGTTCCCACTTAATTAGCTCTTAATTTATATCCTGAAGTGCAAGAGTTGAGCTCTCATAAAACTGTGTCCTTTGGAAAATAAGTAAGTGCTTCCATTTTTCATACTCTACTGCAGTTCTTTTCACTGTTATCAGCACCTTGTTTTAATAATATTTTGTAGCAGGAAGTTCCGTCGTTTTTTTCGTGCTGAATAGTATAAGGAAAAAGAGCCTGATAGAAGTTTTGTAAGTTATTATTTATGTAGTATTCTCTAGCTACCCAGTGCATTAGTGTATAATAACAAAGTAAACAGAGGAGTCCAATCCATTGCCTCTGTCAGACTCTCTTATAGACCCATCTATTACAGATCTATCATGCCTCCTGTTATACATTCAAGGAATTAGCTACTTTTACCTTGTTTAGTCTTCTTTTTCAAGAAATTCTTTGCATACTGCTACTCAATTTCATCGCTACTTCTGGGTCTTTCCTACTTCTTCCTCCTTGCTGAGGTGGGACAAGTAAAACTGAGCAGTAGTTGAGGTTAGCACATTGTACCCTTTATTATTATTCACCGAACGCTGCTGTCTGACCTTGGGAGAGCGTTATGTTGTTCAGGTTTGTACTTCTGTCGTTTCCTTAAGTAGTTCCAGTTATTTGTGAACACAAAACCATGGAGTTGTTCTCCCCGGCGCACACTGCCTTGCTTTGCTGAAGGGAACATCTTGAACTCTTCACATACATTGACTCATTATGACGGATGAAGTAGGATGTGACATCCCACTTACAGTTCCTCAGCATAAACAGTTGAAACATAATAAGAGCTCCCATCTGCCTCACTCCTTTGCTTCCCCAAAACTGAAAGCAAAATGAAGAAGCAAAGTAATTCACATCTTCATTCAGAGAACAATTATATTAGAAAGCAAGAACATCTACATCTTTAAGGAGATATCAATGCTGAAGTTACATTACTATTATTCCAAACAACAGCAAAATTCTTGCTAGCTTTTGAGAAAAATGTACGTGAAGGGGACTTGTTCCTGGTATAATTTTATGTCTACCTGGAGAAATTTTGTCCAGAGGCTGGCTTAGGTTAGAGACTTCCACACTGCATACTGATATCTGACAGCACAAACTGAAATTCATCTAAAGTGAAAAGACAGGGTATGTTATTTCTTAGCACAATGTGGCTGTAAGAGGAATATAATAATCTTTGGGGCTGGAATCCATTTCTTGACCTGATTTTCTTCTATAATTAACGAACAGCGTAACAGTTCACTGAAAGTCTCAATAGGACTGCAGTGTATACAAACGTTTTCGTAGGTACCCCACTGTAACAGAATAAACTGTAATTTTTTTGTTTCCTGTAGCTACTTCCAAACAGTGAATGCCACCCAGGACTTTAGTTACCAGAAATGGAAAAGTAATTCATGCCCGAAGCAACAGGGGAAAAAAGTCTATAAAAATGAACTTGAAAAAAATACCATTTTATGGTGATACTTTTCAAGAAAAAAGCTTCCAAAACCCAACTGAGATTTAAGCCACAGAAGTCCAAAGTACTTTGAGAGCTTTGATGGAAAAGATGTAAAGCATTATTTAAAATCAAATTCTATCTCTGTATAGTTCTGCAGGAATTTGACCTATTCTATTTCATTTTATTACCACTACTTGATAGGTCAGGGACATTTCTAAGTTATGATAACTAGAAACCTTACGTACTCTCACGTAAATAAAGTTATTGAAATAATTTATTTAAAAAATAATGTTTAAATTTTAAAAATTATTCAAATTATTTATTTTTAAAAGTTCATTGCTAAATAAAATACTAAAATGAATTAAACATTTTTTTTCTTTAGTGGGAAACTTAACCCTCAAAGAACAATTAGATAGGTAACTTGGACACTGTCTATGTCTACAGAAAGCCATCAGCATAGAAATTGAGGCTAGTTCGGTAGAAATGGAGCATTAGAGCTGTGCTAGGGGAATACTTTCCCCAGTCTATTTAGCCTTGTTGAGAAAAACACGTTTGCCTGTACAGGGCAGCCCTCTGTCTCCATCTCATCACATCAGAGGGTGTATTAGAATAGCTGTATGGGACCAGATCAAAAGCCCATGTGGTGTGAAAGGTCTTTCACTCAAAGTGGTGGATGCCCCAGGAAAGAACACAGAGCAGTCCTCTCCTGGTGTACTGTCCCACCAAACCAAGCAGGTCCTCAGCCACAGCTGTCTCTGAACTTCTTATTCAGTAGCCCTTGATGAAGGGCTTGATGCCAATGAATTTGCTGAATCCTATTTTCAATCCACTTATGCTTTTCGAAACCAGTTATATTTTAACCTCCACAACATCTTGTGGCAGTGAATTCTACAACTTCAATTAAATGGCGAGTGAAAATATACTTTTTTTTTTTTTTTTTGTCTTAAATATATTACTCAATCATCTTGTCGGATATCCTCTAGTTTTGGTCTTATAAGAAACAACAAAACTTATTCCCTATTCATACTCTTCACAGCATTCTTGTTCTGTTACCCTTGGTAGTGCTTATGTCTTTTGCAAGATAAAATATAGTGTACTTTGACTATTCTCACTCAATAGGCAAGCTATTCTATGTTCTTGGCCATCTTTCTTTTCCGTCTCTGTACCTTTTTTGTTCACTGAGGTTCTTTTTGAGATACCATGACCAGAACTGTAAAATGTTCAGGATAAACATATACCAAGGAGTTTAGTACAGACACAAGGTTTTCCTTTCCAGTTTTCATTTTTTTCTATTTTTTCCTGATCCAGCTTGCTTTTTTGCACACTATAGACAATGAGATGACACTTTCAGAGGATTATTCACAATGACTTCCCTAAGGACTCTTTCATACCAGCTAATTTAGAGTCTATCATTATATTTCTACACTTTAAATTATTAGATATATTGGGTACAATCCTACCCACTCTACCACTTAGGGTAATAGGCTACCATTCAACTAGTTTTATACTACTCTTCCATTTACTATCTACTGGATTAATGGACAATAAGTTACAGCAGTATCATGGGACAGTACTTTTAGCAATGTCAGGCAGCACCCATGACCCATATATCCAGGGACTACGTTACAAACACAGGAAATTCAGTTTACTAACACATCTTACCTTGCATACAATTTTCTCTTATAGTCTTAATTCTGTCCCTTGTAGATTTTTCAGCTTAGATTCAGGTAAGTTATTGTTCAATAACAGGATTTCCAGAATAGCTTATATCATGTCTTCCCAGATATTTTCTCTCTATGTATTTTTTGGCCCACCTCAGACCCACTTACCTGTTCACAATCTACACCGCATATGGAAGTTTGTCATTTAAGTTTGAACTTGCTGTTCTTTGTGAAAAGGTATAAAGTGGCACACACACGTAACCCACATGAGATATTAATCTTTATTTTAATAAACCGATGCATTACTTTGTGTCAAAAGAAAATTTTTTGTATAAATAACCTATTGTGACAGACTGTTGCATAATTAATTAAAAATATATTCATTTATGCATTTAGATATTTATGGAAACTTTTTTTTAATTAATCCTTTCAATACATTCATCAAACCCTATAAAAGGTTCTCTACTCACTGGGCTTTTATCGAGAACACAAATTTACAACTGCATAATGAATCTGTTTCAAAAGTGTGATAAATCAAAAAGGTTTTAGGAAGATGCTTGAGGGACAACTAGTAACATTTTTTTTACAAATCCCACTACAACTTTTTGTATGATTTGCCTGGAAAAAACTATCCTGGGAGTAGGAAGTGGTTTTGAAGTTGCAGATTTAGCTTTGGTGAAGTGAGACTGGAGAGCATTAGGATCAGGGCAAGTCTAAATACAAAGAGGAGATTTTCGACGAGGGGGAAGTGGTTGTTTCTATTGGATCTACCTAACAAATATTGAAAAGACAGGTTTTTTTCAAGGGATAAGTGCTCCACAAGCCAAACTCATAAGTAAGTCACTTCAGAAAACAAAAACTCTTGGCTTATTAAAAGAAGACAGATGCAAACACTGAAGGAACCAGAGTATTGTGTGTCCCCAGCTGTATCACTGCCTACAAACGCCGACAGATACCTACAGTCTTGGCTGAACTGTTCAAGCACCTCGCTGCAGACACCTTGCATGGCAAATTGCGCCAGTATGAAACATAAAACCGGGTGCCAGGCCAGTGTCTCCACTTGCAACGTCCAGAGACACCTCCACAGAAGAGTATGCCAACTTTTTGTGTGCCTGTTGAGAAAGCAGCTCTAGGGGAGAGCTTCTGAGATGGCTGAAGCCTCGCTGATGGGAGGCTGACAGGGGTAACCCTGATGGGAGAAAGGCAGGATGGTCAAGAGACACTGTTGCCATGGCAACGCTGCTTGGGAAAGACAAAAGAGGAAACGTGTTATTAAAAGGGAACAGCTGAAATAGGGAGGAAAACGGGGCTACCAACGCGATGCCAAGCCAGCGCCGGTGCGTCCTGTGACAAGCTGACATGCACTCATCACCTCAAATGACTGAAGCTGCCAGTCACTCTGTCAAGCGATGATTTCACTTGGCCGTCTGGCCAAATGCCAGGTGCTCCGAGGCGGCCATGGACTGAAAATGAGTTTGGGGTGTTTGAGTAAAGTCTTCAAATCCTTTTGTGAAGTCACGGTGCCCAACATGGCTTGGATGTTTAAATAGGCTCAAAGAGGTCTCAGAAGCCTTTTGCCAGCCCCCCAGCATCAAAGTAACTTCCAGTGAAAAAAAAATTGATTGAATAAAGAAAAAAGAAAAATATCCATTGCACCTACATGAGTCAAACCTGAAGAGAAGAGTTGCTAACTTGTACACAGTTTCTTATGTGCTTATAGTAAAAGCAGTTGCACATTGAGTAACCCTGATTTAACAACTCCATGGCACAACAGCAATTGCTATGATTTTCTTTGTGAATGGATCTGGGCAGAAGAACACCCTTAAAATCACCCACTTGAGTTAACAGAAACCCAGAAGAGACAGGACCCGGCAAATTACTTTGGCAAAGCTGAGGCATCTGTACAGAAACTCAAAACTAACATTAATCTGTTGCCCAGACCAGCTAGTAAAAGAAGAATTTGTTACAGAAACTGACCTAAATTACAACAATTTGCAGACCAATATTCCCCTGTCAAATGACCATGCAAAAGTACAACGAGCCACTTAGCCTGTGTACTTTCTAGGGGAGTTTTCACTGTCTATATACTGCTTCTAGCCAGAAAAGAAACCCAGTTTCCTTACATAGACAAAAACTCCAATGCAATTAGTTCTCAAGACACTCCAGAGTAGTACAAGCTCCTATATCATTGCTTGCTACTAAAATCACAAATAAGAAATCTAAAAGAAAACATAAAAAGGAGAGAAAGAAGAATTATATGCCTATACAATTACACACACCTCCCGTGGCTGTTGACTTTCTAAAATTTTTAAGATACATTTTCACAATATTGTTGAAAAAAATGGAAAATAACAGCCCCCTTTTACAGCATGGAATAGATACACGGTGAGTTAAATGAATTACTGAAGATCACTCAGGAAATCTGCACTGGAGCGAAAACTTGCATTTCTCATGTTCTTGTTCTGCACCTGAGGAAAAGGTTAGTGTTCCCTTAGGCACAGGTACTCTGCAGCGTTGCAGTATACATTGGGAAAATAAGGCTGCAGCAAGCACTGAACGTTGCACAGAGAATGTTGGTTCTGTTTTTTGTTTGGCCCAGTGCTCTTTCAGAAAGTAAAATAAGTTATTCAGGCCCTGCTTTTTATAATCTCAAGGGTACTTGGTGTGCGGATAAGCCATCGATTTTTGTTCTCAGTCTGTTACAGTCACATACATGCAGTAAAAGTAATTTCCTCGGGACTAATATCATTTGTTCTCCAGGGTTTTTCCTTATGAAAACTGAATTTTGAACAGTCCTTATGTAACCTTTGCTATTAAGGTTACAAGAGATCGAGATCCATTTGTGAGATGAGCAAGGCATAACATTTTGCTTCTGCAAACTTTCCTGACAAAGTTCTTTGTGTAAGGGAAAGGATGTAAGCTTTTCTCATGTGATAAAATTTCCAATCGAAACTAAAAAAAAAAAATCTGTTAAATTGCTTTCCCTTCCTGGTTTGTGCACCTAGTACACTAAAAACTCTCTTTGATCTAATTTTTACTTTAAAGTTATTAAAATTCAGGTTTTAAAGGAACATGACTTTTCCTCTCTTAGAGCAGTATGAAATGTTTCATCGCTGTATTTATTCTAAATCAGAAACAAAAATGCTTTTAAATGTAAATAACTTGCTATGCTAGAGCTTGGTAAAGGAGTAAATGGGAACATGGGTAAGCCTTTAGCTTAAGAAAACTGGACTGAAACTTTACTTCAATCATAAAAAAAATTCTATTTGGACTATGGGCATTTATCCACCTGAACTAAAGCGATATTCAATTAGAAGCATTTTTGGGGGGTGACTTCTCCCGACAGACAATTCCATCCCAAATAAACCACATCACATTGGTTGCGTTCCTGAGGAAGAGCTGGTGAGGACAGATTGTCATTCTCACATTTAATAAAGAAAGCTCACCTAATCCTGAGCAAAACAAAAGCAATCTTCCTTCTCTTCCCCCTCCCTCCAAGTCTGTAATATTTTAATACATCAGAAAGGAAAGTCTTGTGTAGGACATCTGACCTCGTTGGATATCGATCTTCTAGTTGTCAGCGTCTCATTGTCAGCGGCGAGAGGTTTTCCTCATTAAGGCACCGCGGTCATTACAGTATGCAACACCACTGTGATGTGACTACAAGGCACAAAAATCAGATGCCTGCCAACTGCTAAGTGGTGGACCTTTCTTTGCAGCTGGGCAGCTGCCGTACATCCATATTGCTGTCGTCAGTTGAAGTGAACTTCTGAACAGCAAGGCCTGGGGCATAAAATGAGAGGGAGTAAAGGACAGTTGATGGGTAAGAGCTAGTGGAAGTGCTGCTGCGCAGCCATAGGGTGTGGGATGTCTTTATTTACAGGTGGCTCAAAGCAAGATTTCCTCAAAAATTTCCTTTGTCTTCCTGTTGAAAAACAGATAGAAGAAAAACAGTACCTGGATCTTCCTTTTACTCATATTGAACATGTTTTTCCCTGCTTGGAGATATTTAAGATCTCCAGTATAATCAGAAATGAATATATTATTATTGTCTGAAATGTGCCTAACAACAAAACAAAAACCCCTCTCTATCTCCAGAAGCAGGAAAACATCCCTGAGAACCCCCATCCACCTCTGTCATTTCATGGAGCATCTCATTATGCCTGGAAGGACAGCTCGGAAAGTGGTGGTGTGGTACTTGGGGACAATCACCCTGCTGTAGTTCCTGACCAAAGGTGGGATCAGTAGTCAGACCTTTGGGTAGGATCAGGTGTCCCCAGGGGCCAGGCTGGCCTCTGTGGCGTTCATGTTTGGTTCAGCACACCCCATGTTCCCTTACACCATCCCATGTTACTGATGCATCCCCAAGGCACTTCCAAACACGGAAGCCCTGTGGAAATAAGGTTTGTTACACCAGTTTGTGCCTGTGAAGGGTTTAGGACAGAGAAAACCAGTTCAAGCACTCTGCTTTGTGTAACCTTTCAACCCCAAGCTTGCTGGCCACCCTCCCTTCACCCGCATGATTCCTAGTATCGTGGAAATTAGAAAGAAACAGGAGATGGCAGACATTGCTATAGCTATTTGTGGGTTCCACTGTGGGAGAAACAAGATCAGTGTGCGACCAGGAGACATCCACTGAATAATTTTTATCTACTTTGTAGGAGAATGAATGTCCTATCCAAAC
>NW_009620157.1:15076-43952 GCF_000690535.1 Cariama cristata
TCAAGAGGACCAAGAACATCAGAAGAGAAAGTACAGTACATCGTGAAACAGTTCTTTTTCCATAGGGAGCAAAGCACATTCCCAAATTATATTGGTAACAATAAACCTCTGAAATAACACAGTACATCTCTCTCCAGTGAACGGCATCATTCTGTATTCTTCAGAGCTGGGTGGAATAAAACTGCACAGAACAAAGGTTTCAAGTTTCCCTTTTTGATGCTTTCAGACCTAAGCAAAAATAATTAATTTCTCCACTTCCACAAAGGATTTTGGCAGTTTTGCCATCAGTGGAACACAATAATTGTCAGTAAAAAGAGCCAGTTTCCACCGAGAAACTAATATGTGAGAAACCAAGCAGCACACATGAGAACACCTTTTCTTCCTTTCAGATCAGCGTGAGGACAGGAAACTCTTTTGTTTTACTTTTTAAAGTAATGTGGGGCACAAATCTTAACTCTCCTCTTGATCGTTGAAAGATATCTGAGGATGTGAACACTCTCCTGCTAGTATGAATTACAGGCTAGCTCCTGTTGGTTTACAGCTGGGTTAGGAAGCTTCAGGGCTCCCTGGTCTGGTTATGGCCTCTTTTTGGCACACAAGAGGTGATGACGAATGCTTCTCCATGGCTGCAACGGTTTGGGTCTGACAATGTACGGGTAACGCAGGTCCTACATCTGTCAGGAGTGCATACGTTTAGAGCCTCCCCTCTCCCTCCGATGCTGCTCGTGGTTTGGACAGCTGTGCAACTCACCCTGGATGCAGGCTGGTAATGCAGCACTAGAGGTAATGAAGATTTCCCAGCACTTTTCAACGCTAAATCCCCCACTTTCAGTACCTTTGATGTTACTGAACTCTAATGACCAGACTACAGCCTTCACAGCCTCTATCAAGAGGTTTCGGCTAAAGCATTTCAGACATTTCTCAGCAAAATATAACTGACCATCTAGAAAAAACTTCATAACCATTTACTTTGGAAATTCTTAGTGTTCTTGTATTGAAACCCAGCAACTTGAAATATGATGGTGATGCAGAATAAGGTAAACCTGCTGTAGCCTCAGTGATGTGCTGTGGGGTTGAGTTTGGCTAAGAGTTAATCTCAAGAGAAAAATTTCAATTCATTATAATGACATGTTCCATGTTATATTTGGGCAACTACCACGTGTGAACTGAGCCTGCTCCATCTCTTTGCAGTTTCCCGATGCCAAGTAGAAGAAATGCTTGCATTGCCACTGAACAAATGTCACTGTAGGGATGGAGGTGCTGAATGAGATTTCCTCCTAAAATTACTAGTCCTACTACTGAGACACCAGAAATGGGAACAGAAGATGGGGAATATCCCTATTCTGTTCTCAAAACTTCAATTGGCCTCGAAGGCTTGAGGAAAGGGAAACGTGCCAAATTCAATGTCAGGGGATGAGGCCTTTCAGGAGGGGCAGGGTGGAAATAAAGAAATAGGAATGGCAGGGAGCTGTGAGGCAGGCAGGACTGGGGAAGGGAAGAAGAAAGGTGGAGAGATGCTGTTTAGGACAAGCCCAGAAGATGACAGCCACTACGGCAGAGACCTGGAGGTCTCTACTTCTCTTTCCTGTCAACGCAATACCTGTGGCAAAGTGATGTCTCCAGGCTGTCTTTGCACCACCTACGTGTAGCTGCTTGTAGCCCTCCACTGAAAGAAGACTGAGTTATAACCCAGTCCTACAGCTGACCCTCTTGTGTATGGGGCTGAGGAGGGGGAATATTACTTTGTAAGGTTATTTTATTTTTCAAATGGTAAGTATTGTTCAGCAACACAGCCAGGAAACCCCACTAAAATCAGACAAATCGGAAAGAATTTCACCCCGTTCCAAGGACTCTGCCTTTTACATGTGCTGAAGGGCACATCCTGCCTATGGAAAAATTAATATGCAGTCATGTAATTAAAGATTATATCATTCCAGATACAGAGTGGAACCTTATTTAAAATATGTACCACTAGATCTTAATTCTGGCATCCCCTAAGGTTTGTGGGCTTGACTTCAGAGCCTTATCATTTTTCTAACATTTTGGGGATGTCATTTTCTTATAAATAAATATGTGTGTGTGTATAAACATATTCTTCTTATAAAAATATATATGCATACATTTTTGCATATATATATACACACACACAGACACTCATATATACCTGGGCCGTGCCACCGCCATCAGAAAAATAAAAACTGTGGGAAGCATTTCTGTTCCCTAGCCTCTGTGACAATTGTGTTTCCGTCAGTGGTTAGCCTCTTTGCGAGGGGACCTGCTTCTGTTCTGGATTTGCCGTCAGATATTAGGATTCTCTGTGGAACACATCTCGTGCTTGCTCAGCAAATCCCTTTATTTTTTCTCTGGGAAGCTGCTCATAGGTACTCCATCACTCTGACATTTTTCAGCCGGGATAATGATGGAGCAAACAAGCACGGTAGCTGACTCAGGAGGAAGGTGTAAGACTGCAAAGTGGCTGAGCACAGAACCTATTGTTTGTTTGTTTGTTTATTTATTTTTAAAATTCACACAATAGAACAACATTTTTTGCATTAAAAGCAACCACTTTTTCCAAGGTTAGAAATTGTCACAACACTGACCAAAGGATAGCATCAAATCCAACAAAGGATACAGCAGTCACTGAAACAATAGCAGCAAAGATGGCAAAAAATAAGTATTTTTAAGGTAGGTAAGATGGATAGGAGCTAGCAGTAACTGGGGGATCAGACGTGCTTGAATGTAAGTAGACAAGGAGGAAAGGGTGGTGTGAAATTTAAGAAAGGCTTCTCTACATATTTGTCTGTATGCAGGAAACTTCCTGAGACAGTAAACAATTAAATATAAAAGCAAAAAATCTAGAGATGGGTTCCATAAAGGTGAATACTTTTTTATTATTATTATTTTTATACCAGACGTAAACTTTTTATTGTATTTCATATTGCAAAGTGACAGAGCTTTATGCATGTTCATTTTTATCTTCCCACTATGATATGTAATATCCGTCATAACTCGAATACAAGCTTGCTGTCCTATTTTAGGAATGAAACTAAAATCATAGTGTTCGCCAAGTCATCATACTTGAAATTTTCCCCAGGGTCTCTGTCTCAGAGACCTTGCCAACTTCCAAAAAACAACTCATTACTTTTACTTGGCAACTGATATTTCTTTTATCACATCGATAGTTTTACTTTCTTTTGAACAAAGAGACTGGTGTGATTTATATTATATGATTGCAAAGAGTAAATTAGCATCTTATTAAGATCTAGCATGTTTTATGGCATTTTGGTGTACTTTGTTGACATGTCCCTTAATTTTGATTATTTTCTTGTAGCTACCATACTATTTCTTAGTCACTGTCTAAGAAATTTTAAAAAGTGCCTTTGAATAGCATCAATTACACCAGTGCAACTTTAGCAGCTTGGTGTTACAGAGAAAATGAAAGGAAACACAATTCTAGTGCTACTGCTAATGTAACTCTACAGGGCAAAATTCTCAGAAGCACTTCTACACTTCAAGTTAATTTTTGTGCAAATAAAGCTTTAAGTGGTCCCCATAGAGAGAAAAAAATTAATCATTTGAATTCACAGCTTGTCAATGGGTATGGAAGAGCAATACAAGCTGTTTCTCCAGCAAGCTTAATCACAGCATCTATAATGGCCCACAGCAAACTGTGACTCTAAATGTCCTAAAGCAACAGAAAGTTTTATACTTATAGGTGACCCGAAACTGCAATCTGACCAGATCTCTGTGTCAGCAGACATTACAGAGTCATGCATAACTCCCCAGAAACAAAGAGTAATGGAAGTGGGAAGGGACTTCAGGAGGTACCTGGTCCAACCTCCACCCCCACAAGGCAGGTCCAACATCAGGATCAGATCAGGCTGCTCAGGATCTGGTCCAGCTGAGCATCAAATCTTATAAATGTTACGCTGCAGGTAGTCAGGTGTGTCGAAAATAATATATTACTCCGCTGTCCTGAAGTCCACTGCTTCTGGTGCCAGCTTTCAGCTTAAGCATTATAGTAAGGAAGCTCCATTTGGCACAGAAGGAAACAGCTTGTACTGGACTTGAAATCTGGGCTGCGGTATTGGCCTTCATTTAGTAAAGTGTCACATCAGAAAAGCTTTTTCCAAGGGCTGTACCAGAGAGGAAACTATGATTTGTGGAAAAAAAAAAAAATCTGAGAGGTGCCTCAGAGTTCCTCGCACACTGGTGATTAAAACATATCGGCAAACCTAAGCTCAGCTAAGGTCAAAAGCAAAGCTCCTGTTAACTGCAATTAATCACCAGAAGATGCTTTCATCCCAATTCTGCTCCTACTGACATAAAAGGCAAAATTCTTGCTGTCTTTGGTGACCCAGGATCAGACCTTTCAAAAGCAACTTGGGTGGAGGAGTTCTCTGCCTTTACATCTGTATATGTATTTCTGATTTCACATCAGAGCCACTTTTTATGGCCAAAATATAAATCCCTGAAAAATAAGGTTTTTTAATGGATTTGCTGACAGACTGTTAAGTAGAGTGCCACAAACAGCACTGCTGTAATGATTAGTTGAACAGGCTGATTACACTGAGCTTGTGCGCTCTCAGCAATGGCAAAAATTCATTTGATTTTCAATACAGCAACCCTCTTGAATCAATATTTTGTATTCTGTATTCCATTTGAAGTACTTGTATAAAGAGTACAGTATTATTTTACCTTAATATTTTATTTTTAGAGCTCTTGTAGCATAATAAGGCACATTTTATGTAGGTTTGGCATACAGCTTAACAATAGCTAGAATTTACCTGTTTGCTTCACAGTTAGATCTGCAGTCAGATCTATATATCTGTGTATAGGCATACATGAAAATGCACATCTCTATAATTGCACTTCCTGATACTCACCTCAGATATATGACCTACGATTTTGTGTGCTTTTTCCTTCTGGATGTCTACACAGAGACACCTTAAAGAGGAGTAATTTTCAGGATGCATTGAGTCTTGTCTGTAGAGGCATGCAGACACAGAGGTATTCAAATTCAGTAGTCATTTTTTTAAAGGTTAGGTCATATCATAGATCTCTCTCCGTATCTTTCTCTCTCATTGTTCAGCTCCTTGTGTATGGTAACTAGTCTGCATGGAAGGCAGACGTACAAAGCTGAAATGTGCCTAATCTCTTCAAATTTAAAGAAGCTCCTTTTAATCAGCATCACTATAACCCGTGCAGCCCTAGCTGTATAATGTCACCCAGGTAGCACAAAAATAACAGTCACCATGGCAGTGGAGAGTTCGGGGGATGTTTCTTAAGCACAAAGTAACCCTACTTTCTTCTTAAATAAATTACTTATTCCAGTTCAGGTAGACTGGCCAAATATTACCAAATACGAGCTCCAAAAGGAGCCTTGCCAAAAAGGACGGTCCCCACCGCACCCTGTCACCTGAACTTTCCACTGCCAGAGGCCAAGTCATGTCCTGTCAGGGGACCTCGGGCAAGAGTGGCCTTAGGTGACCTGGGGGATCTTCAACCTGGGGCCAAAAAGCAAGTTGAAAAGTCAGAGCAAGGATGCTGAGCCCAGGATTGGAAGAGTCCCTGAGTTAGGTGCAAAGTGTGGCCCATGCAGCTGTGATGCCAGGGTCGGTACCTAATTAAGGCTGCCTGGGACCTGAAAGGCTCCCTCAGATTCACAGTCTACACCTGGTACCACTGTCTGGCTGAGATCTACACAAGTGTAATGTAGCTGAACCTGTCCAATTTGTCCAGGCAAGAAGGCAAGCCCTCTCATTCCTGTTCTTTTGTCTGTTTTCCCTTTCAAACCAGTGTTATTGGCACAAGCCGAATCTGTCCAATTTGTCCAGGCAAGACAGCAAGCCCTCTCATTCCTGGTTTTTTGTCTATTTTCCCTTTCAAACCAGTGTTATTGGCACTGTGTAAAGCAGTCAGGGCAGTTGAGTTCACAGCCATCTTAGGGGTTTTGGTGAGAGCATCAAGTTCCAGGACAGTGAATCAGTTTTTAAGGAGAAGCATTGCAGTCAGAGCCGCACAGAGCCTCACTAATATATAAGAATTTTTATTTTGAGGAAACAGCATTAAATTTATGAATATCACCCCAGAGTGCAGTATCTAAATACCTTATTTGCGAAAAACTCTTTGGCTGAGTAAAATCCTGAATTCAGTGGGAGTTTTGCCACTGACTTCAATAGGGGAGGATTTTACTGGGTTTTATCTCCTGGGAAGGAGAAGAAAGGAAAATCCAAGAACATAAGCCATCTAAATAGTGATTACCTAAAAACACTAAGTAAAAAAACACTTGGCAAAAATCAAACAAAATTTCTGCGTTACCAAAGGGACTGAAAACTATTAAAGCGAATTCTTATGCCTGCTCATTTGTACCAGGATCAGCTTACAGTTTTCTCCAGGCAGTGATTAAACAAACTGCAGTTTTCCTCCATTCTCCTTGGCTGTTGATAAACAAATGGTAGTATAAGTGAGTATAGAAAAATGCAGAGCAACGAAAACAATAACAAGGAATACCTCTTACCAGCAAAGGACTAGATTCAGGATCACACTGAAGCATATGCATGAAACATTTTGACTTCCATTGTCTGTCACCATGTGCTTAAAACACATGCTGAAGTGAGATTCCTGGGTAGAAAAGGTTTCCTAAATCAGGACTGAAGCATTTTGAAAATATCCTTTTCAATAGTAATAACTGGCTTCAGCCTTCTCACAGCTATATGTCAAAGCAAACTCAGTTCTGGGGTTTCGTGGAAGTCCTTTCACTGCTTTGAGATATGACTGGAAAGGAAGGTATGTACATCTGAAATATTCCTGAGTCACAATCTGAAAGTGCTAAAGGACCACTGAAATCTCTGATTGCCTACCAAAGATGAAGTTATAAGTCAAGCTGGAGCTATGTGAATAGGGACAAATGGATTCAGAATTTTAAATACAATAGCCAGAGGTTTTCTACGTAAGGTACTCAGAAACACACTGCCCTGTTACAGAAGTTCCTGTTCCCGAGTCATAAAAGTGAGTACGGCGAGCACTTGCAGGAGCTCCAGGGAAAAGCCTGGTTTTCCCATGTGCATTTCAAGACTGAGTGGGGGAACCTGTATCATGGTTGCTTCACATGAGCAAGAAGATGTAGGATGACCTCTGACTGCTGACATTATAGACTGGACAGGAAGAAGCCCGCAGGGTACTAGGTCTGAGAGGAGCCTATAGGTTACCCGTGGGAACTAGCTCGGGGATTTACCATGTTGTAATCATACAAATCAACCTGTTAATTGGCAGCCCTTTCTGGTTGCCTTTCTCTTAGACAGCCCTTTTGTGTGAGTAGCAAAATGTTGTGTTGGAACTGGCACCCAGGTTTCCCTCAAGATCCTGGTGTATCTGGCAAGTCAATAAGTTCTGTAAAAATAAATGATTTTTTTTTTTTATTTGGTAGGCAGTGATCTTATTGGGGATGAATTTTACAGTCCTGTGAGAACTGGCTTGGGACTTTTTCAAGTGTCAGGCAATTCAGAGGTTTGTTTTACTGTTTTCTCTGTCGTTATATGAGGAGTCTTCTGCTACCAGACCTTGACAGCACATCTCCAAGCCAGGGTGACAGGTGCAAGTCAATACCTAGAAACTCCCGCGGGCAGGTGCAGCTCTCCCACCTCTGGAAGATAAGAGCTTCGCTTTTTAAAAACAAGATGTCCCAAAGAAGGAACCAATAGGAGGTTCAACACCCTTGCAGAAGGGTAGGGTTTGTGATGGGACAGCACAGACGGGCCCAAAAGCTGCCAAACCTGGGAAGAAAGGGGCTGACCTTTCTGTGAGGCTTCTAGTCACTGGCCTAAGTCCCAGGCTTGGAAGGGAGTTGTTCTAGGTGTAGCTTTGTCTGACATGGGTGAAAAACCCACAAAACCTCCCTGCATCCTGTTCATGATACACATTTGAGCTGAATGTTATTCATCTACAGACATTGAGTTCCTAGGGAAACCTTCATCTCTCTCTTGTACCATCATTTGTGTGGTTATACTTGCATTGACCAGTCCTAAATTACAGTTCCTGGCCCACAAGTTGAAGATTATTGGTATCTTGACCTAGTGCTCAAACCTAAGAATAGGGTCATTATTCCATGATTAAGGTCAACAAGAGCTTCTTCAGAACTTGGCTTAACAGGCTATTAGCAGTCAACAGACCATCAACTGGAAAATAAACAAAGAAAAGGGATTCAAACTATCCCTTGTGTAATACCAATGTATCTACTGGCATCACCATGGGATACAATCCCCCCAAGGACAAGATGAACTAAACAATTTTTGTTGGTTTTTTCCAAGAAAAAGGAAATACATTAATACCGAATGTGACCGAAATTACCCACTCATTCCAATGACACAGTGGTCTGCTGCTGATTTTAACATACCACACAATTTTCAACATCAATGAGCTAGAAAAACAGAGAGGCAATTTTTTTCTTTTCAGGATAAGAATAATTATTTCAAACTTTTGCAAGGGGAGAAGGGGGATATAGAAGAGACCCTTGTCTTTTCCCTATCAATGAAACTTCCTTAAAAATCATGAGTTCAAAAAATCGCCTTTGTATTCAGTTTATATTCTGATTTTTGTTGCCTTTGGTGGATTCAGTGTCAGAGATCTAAATGCACTAATAGTCCTTTAATGTCTCTGATCAGCTTCACTTAGGACCCCCACCACCATCTGCGGGCCCAGGTTCAGCTCAACCCGGGGCCATGAGCCCCTGCCCCAACTACACCATAGCTGATGGACCCCTCAGACATACACTGTAGCCTGTCCCCTCTTCCTGCCTTTGGCCCTGACCCCCTAGGTGGACCCCTTGGCTCCATGTCATGGCCTTGTCTACAACCCCATCTCCTTTGGCTCCTGGACCCCTTGGATGGTTCCTGGCCCTGGCCCATCCCCTCGCCCTGTTGGGGGCTGCTGATGGACCTCATCACCCCCTGGGTCTGCCCACTGTGCTCAGCCCCTGCAGGAGAGCACCAGTCCCAGGGTCATCTCCATGCCCAGCTCCCTGGTCCTCACACCCTTGCTGCTCCCTGACATTCACACCTGTGAGCTTTTCTCCACATTCCTTGTAGCAAGAAACTTTCTTGCTACAGAAAGAAAACTAAGATTCTTATGTGACTTTGAGAAAAAATACCAGTTCTCAAGGCTTTAGATAAAACCTTAAGAGATAGCAGCAACCTCACAAAGAAATCATTTGGTTCTATAGATTATGCAGTGGGTAATTCTCAGATATGTTGGGACAGTAAATCAATAGTAAACTCCCAGAGATATATTCTCAACTCATTATGTAGCGCTTTTGTACTTAAATTTGTATTAATTTGAAGGACAGCTACCCAGGTCTAGTCCCATGCAGTGAGTTGAAGATAAGTTGACAAAATGTGCATTTTTCTCCTAGTTACAAATAAAGATTATTCAAAAGCCCTTAGTGATGTTCTCAATGAATACAGAACAGCAAAATCTTTTGTAATCTCTCCAGTTCTGTTCTCACATGATTGTCAGAGCTTAGACAGGAAAATAAGATGAAATGTTGTTAATTTGTCAATACGGGACTGGTAATTAGAAATCCGACATGCCCTCATTACCACACCCCCAGAAATGGGCACAGCAGTGCATAACCAAACTGCCTTGGCTCTGGAAATTATGATTAAAAAAATTACCCTAGAGAAACTGCACTGCAGGTTGCCTTATGGTTGTACACCAGGTTCAGGGCCATGTTTCCCTCTGCCTCAGTCCCAGAGGTTAAAGACACCAGTCCTAGATCTGTCTGTGTCCAGCCACTGGGTAGTAGGAGAGGGATGATGGAAAAGGTAGATCCTTTCTTTTCCTGTGTACTGGCCCTGGTCTGGCCCTGAAAAGTTTGGTCCCAAAGTGAAAAATAAGAGGTTTGTATAATCTACATCAGAGAAAACACTGTTTATAAAAAGAAAGAAAAAAGCAGCAAGGACAACCTCCATCTCCTCCTGAACACCACCTACCACTCTTGTGGAGAGAAAAAAGTGAATACAAGAGGAAAAGGAAACCATGACACAATGCAGCATCTCAGGAATATTGTGAACACTGCCAGAAGAGATGTGCAAGCAGCTTAAATGCAAAGTTAAAAATAACAAGTTGCATGCTGAGACTCGGATTGCGTAGGATCAGACTACTTGCATTGTGTTACGGACCGAATTTGTCGCAGCTTGGGCAGAGGCTGTCTTGTTGCGGACACATCATGACATAGCTGGGCAAAAGGGAGTGCGGAAAGTTGTTTAAGCGAGTTCAAGACGTGGCATCCAAAGGGTGAGCGCGCTCACCTGGCCCTGCCCTACCTCCTGCTCAGCCTCTGCAGAGAAAGTCCGCCTCGCTCACCAGCCCAAACAAACAAACAGCAAAAAGCCCTGTGTGCCCGTCACTCACCCGGAGTTAATATGCTTCTAAAGTTTCCTTGCTTTGGCGCAGCTCCTGTGCGTGAAAGGAATATATAAAACCTTGCAGTGGAGCACAGCTTCAGCGCGGTGCTGGAGTAGAGGATATTTGCTCACAAAATCACATTAACATCCAAGGAACCGGAGCACTTAATTCCCCATACATCGCTTTGAAAATGCAGCCTTAAAGCAGCCTTCGGTAGGGGATGAGGGTGGGGAAGGAAAGGCTTAGCCCAAGGTACAGCTTAAATTAAACTTCTCCTAAAGCTTCCTAACTTTAACACGAATGCAGGCCTTCCCTATCTCCTACAGCTCACAGCAATTCCAATGATCATGCCTACCGCGTCGTTGTCCTTAAAATAGGGAGAAATCCTCCTCTTGCCACACTGGGAGAAAACAGAGAAGGTTACTGGAGGGATGAGCTGATGTGTGTTTGCCCAGAGGGGTTACCAGCCTTGAGCCTGCGGAAAATTTTGCAGGTTTTCTTTATGCATTTTTAATCAATTCTAAGCTACTTACAAATATGTGCAATTACTTTCTGCACTTCGCTTTGTAATAAGATTTAATGACTGTTCTGTAATCCTCTTGGTGAGCACTGATAATCAAACACTATGATTTAAATTTTAGATTTAACAGAGCAGTTTTCTACGAAATGAGGAGAAGTATATTTTTAATCTTTTATCTTTTACTGGAAGTTGGGAATTTTTCAGCTTTCTTATATACAGTCATAAAAGAAAAGGCAGGATTGGTTTTTTTAATATCTTTTTCTAACGGATGCCAGAACACCCCAGACCTTGCTTAGTTTGTTGGAATTTTCTTTTTCTATGAAAATGTTTTATCTCCTACAAATTTATGGTCCTATTTTCAGCATTCTTGGGCACTTCTTAAAGTTGATGAGTTATAAAATTATGTATATTTTCCATACAGAGAGATCCCAGATGTGAAATAACTGTTTCTGTATATTGGCACACCTATGAAAAGATTGTCTTTTCTCATAAAATTTCTTGGTTCTTTTTAAAGTGAATTTAGGGCTCGTGGAAAGCACAGGCCAATGTGGTGGCAGTGATTCAAGCTGTGAACCCACCAAGCCAACAGAGCATTCTCTTCTCATTACAAAATGCAGGACTCCTAAAAAAAGGCAGACTGAGCAGTGACCAGGTTGTGGGGTGAGGAGAGACCTAAGGGAAGGAGATGCCTTACTGAAAACAACCATCAAAGCCCCGGTGAACGACAACAGGCAGTCAGGGGTACTGTTCAGAGGCCATACAAAAGCTAAAGGCAGCCTTGGGGTGATTTTGAACCATCAGCTCCTGGTTCTGGTCCTTTTTCACTCCACTGAGCCAATAATGCGGGACTGATAGCAGCAGAGAATTACAGCTCGCTTCTTGCCTGGCTAGCAGGTGAAGCATCTCCTCTGCAACACCTACCAAATGATCTTTCCTCCATCAGCCAGTACATTTTCCAAGGCCACCATCAGTGACAAGAGCGGTGGTGGGGCAGCAGGAGGACACACAACCAGGTAGGCATTAGTTGTGTCTTGCAGAGTCCCAGTAGGATCAGCTTGACGGTCACAGGGTTTGGGGAGGTCAGCTTGAGGCTCTGCCCCCAACCTCTCTGTCCCTTCTGCAGGGCTCAGCTTGAGCCATCGTGCTGAGGTGAGAAACAGAGCTTTATCTGCAAAAATTTGTTACAAAGTGAGTTATTTGTGTTTATTTTCCTTCTGTAACCTTTTTTGACAGAGAAAGTATATCCCGAACATGAGAAGCCATCACCACCAGCTCGCTAAACTACTTTTTCTCCTCCTCTCCGTGCGACTTAAGAATGCCCTTCATATGTAACAGAAACATTTGAAGTTCACAACAACCTTGTGAACCATCACCAAAACACCAGAGCTGACTCAAATTTTACCCTGCTGTAGCAGCAGACAATTTTCTAGGTTTACACATAGGAACACCAACTCCCTCTGCTCTAGCAGTGACAACCACTTGCCATCACCCCCACCTAGAAAGGCAAGCGATTGACTGACCTGTGCTAGCAGGTGACTCCTGATCTGAGCCAGGACAGGAGTGACGGAGGTACCTTCCCAAGCAGTGCAGGGAAGGGAACCAAAGCTATGGAAAATTCTTCAGTGGAAACTTCATGAACAGTAAAGTATTAGGAGAAAGCTTAGGCTGATTTAATATTTGACTATTTGAGTGATGGGTGAGTGAAACTTCTTAAAATGTGGTAGGTGTGCACCAGTCCGAAATATTTGTGTGTACACCAGTGAGAGTTTTGTGGGAGGTTTTTTAGAAGGATCTGAGTAACCTATTTTTCCGTGTGGTGTGAGTCTGCCAGAAGAATCAATGCAGAGTATTGTTAACCCCAACTTTGCAACCAAAAAACTGTAGAGAAAGCAAATATCTCAGACCTCCCAGTGACACAGGTTACTGCCATTTCAGTTTTGATGATACTCTATGCCACAGACAGACCTTACCACGTTTGTGAAAAAGCTGACAGAGTCAGCCTAAGTTTTTTGCCAAATCAGAAACACTGTCTTAACCCAAATCTGCTTAGAGTAGGGAAAAAAATAGAATAAATGCAACAAATCTGCTGTGTTCACTCAATGGCTTTCTTTAAGCCTGTGGACCTCAAATCAATGCTGTGCTCCCAGCAGCAGACAAGTTCCCCAGCTGTACAGGCACCCAGGATTGAGGAAGGATTTCACCATACCCCAGTCTCTCCCATTTCCTCCTACATCACCATTTCCACACTGCAACCAGTTCCCTAATCTAGACAACTAGAGATATGAACTTTAAAAAAATAATAAAACAAACCAAAACCAACCAACCAAAACACCACAACGAAATAAAACACCCACAACAACAACAACAACAACAAAAACTAAACAAACCCCCCCACTATTATAAAGAGGGCTGAAAGGGAATGAAAAGTTCACCTGACCTGCTTCCTCACGCCAGTGCAGGATCAGCTCAATCTGTATAATTCTGATTAGCATCAGTTTGACCTTGTATATCTTGGTGCTCCTTCCCTGCAAAGGTGATGATTTTCCTTTTCGTCAGCCTTTCATTACTTAGCATATAATATCTCAGAGTCAGAGCTGGTCTCCTACTGAATGCGTACATAGCACCCAGAAGGGTACCAATTTAAACCTCTGGGTGGTGCAGTAATAATAACAGGCAATATTTTAACTAGAGCAGTTCGCACTACTTCAATAACTCATCATGGTTTTAAAATTAGCACACACCACTATCAGCAAATGATGAGACTTTTGCTCCTTTCTGTGCAAGGTTTTTACATCCCCTCGTTGTAGGGCTGAATGTTGATTTCCATGCCCATGGACATGGGGTGGGAGTCCCAGATGAGACCCGTCGGGGTCATTCAGGCCTTTTAGTGCCCACAGGACCCTGATGTCTGCCCTTGAAAGGAGCAGCCAATTTATAAGACCGACAGAATCTGGTCCATATTGAACAGTTATACCCCACCTTCTCAGATGTGTTCTTGTAACACAAAGGCTTTTTAAACCAGTTATACTCACATTTTATCTATATTATTTCTGGTATAAGAAAAAAAAATAGTATAAAGTAATATAAACTGGAAAAATGTGAATGTGAACATACATTGCCCTTCAGATGGGATATGCTCATTATCAAGTGAAACACATCATAGGGATATCTGACTTCAGTTTTTGCAGTGAGTAGAGCTATTGAGAAAGCTACTTTATCTGTAATTTGAGGAAAAGAACAGACACAGCAGGCTTCCAATATTTCAGTTAGCTTTGAGCTACTTTGTCAGTGTACCTCTCTTTAATTTGAAGGTAAATGCAAGTGAAGGGAAGATTGAGAAATGGAAAAATAATACTACAAAATTTAGCAGACAGTTTAATTGTTTCTGTTGTTTCAATTTTGCAGATACGCAAGCAGAGGAGACTGAGGCCTCAGACATTTGCTTGTTTCTTCAGAAAGAGCATTAAGATGAGACACATTTGTTCCATTCGAAAGTGTGGGATGCTTACTAGGACTGTATTTGGTTAGTCCCAAAGCGTATTTGATTAGTATACAAGTTGAAGTTACAAGAATAAGATAACATGAAAATTTTGGTACAGTAATAAGTGCTGATAGACATTTGCAAAAAAAAAAAGTATACTATGTGAGAATTGTACTGTAGTGTATTAACCAATGTGATTAAAAGTGGCTTAAAATAGGGATAGGTGAACTGGGTAAAATAAGGTATCAACAAGGCTCACTCAAAATGGCTTCTTGAGCCTTTCAACCAGGTGACACTGATAGAGGCCACGTAACCCTGCCAGACCAAACTCCAGTCTTCTCTGTAATATATGCAACATTGATATTTGTGATTATGAGAACATGGAACAAAACAACTGCTTTTGTCCATTTCACTCATGTCGACAAGACTCCATTTTTGTAATGGTTACAGAGAAAGATCCGATGGAGTGGAGAGGTCGAGGGCAAAGGGGGAATTTGGATGGCAGGGGAGAAGTAAGGCAAAAGGGAGGTGTTGAGGAGGAGCTATCAAGGCTTCCAAGGGCTACACCTATGATTTTCTGTCTTCCATCTCTCACTAAATTGCTCTGCCTCCCTAGAAGCACCTCAGAAGCACTTCAGTCTGGAGGTGCCCAGCCAACTTGCACTGCTGCCTCCCTGCCATGGCTGAGCCCGGGAGAGAGGTGACCAAGAACAGGGAGGAGAGCGGTCCAGACCCAGCGTCACCTTCACCGGTTGGTCCTAGCAGTGGGCACTAGGCAGGGATAGCAGGGGACACTGCCCTCCTCCTCTTCTCATGCTCTCACCATGAGTGAGATGAAGCAACTGGGAGAACTGGGAGAACTGGAGAGTAAGGCCAGGCACTTACTTCTCCTGGAAACCACCTACTTTGCTAATTTGTCAGCACCTAGACCCACCTTCTGCCTCTGGCTTCTGCCCAGACATGGGAAGATGAAGAAATAACAGCTCTGATTTTGAGAATAATATTCACTCTGACCCCCTGTTTACATAAAGCTGTTACTTTCTGTAATAATTCTGATGTGAGAACTTAGAAACAAGCACAGGTGGCAAAAGGTGGAGCCCTGTCTCAGGCCCATATGGTGGCCACTGCCTTTGACCTTGACTTTGTTCCTGTCACTGACAAACATTTAGGTCTGTTTCTGAATGAATAGGACTGAGGTAAAATTACTTTCCTCCTTTCCGTGCTCCTCCCTGCCATTTTTAAACAGTTGGTTTTAAACTGAAAGAGGGTAGATTTAGACTAGATATAAGGAAAAAAAATTTTACAATGGAGGTGGTGAAAGCCTGGCACAGACTGCCCAGAGAGGTGGTAGATGCCTCATCCCTGGAAATATTCCAGGTCAGGTTGGATGGGGCTCTGAGCAACCTGATCAAGTTGAAGATGTCACTGCTCATTGCAGGAGGGGTTGGACTAGATGACTTTTAAAGGTCCCTTCCAACCCAAACTGTTCTATGATTCTATGATTTTATGTATGTGTGTGTGTGTGTGTACACAGTCATATGTATTATCCTCTTAAAAAAAGAAAACACAGCAGTGATTGATAAAGCAGGATAAAGGTTATAAGAATTTGATTTACTGTCTCCTTGCCAATTTGCTGAATTCCTATATTCCTCTGAAATACATTTAATGCTCTTAATATATATTCAGGAAAATGCTTTAAAATCTTTTGACTTAGTGAATGAAAGTTATTAAAAGAGTATTAATGAGAACATTGAGATCCTTGCAGTATCTCCTGAGAAATTTGAAAAGAACCAAAACAAAGCCTGAGGTGCATGAATGAGGAGGAGGATGATGGATTCTTTTTGTGTTTGCAGTAGTAAACTGTAAATGGAATCCATAGCCACTGGATATATAATAGCAAACTAGTGGACTTGTGAACTGTTAGGGAAAGTAGAAATTTCTGGTGGGTAGGCACAGCATCTCAAAATAAAGTTCTCTATAAAAACAATTACCAGCCTGAATTTTCAGTGTTCAATACACAGAGTAGCTGTTTTGCAGTCTACTGTGCAAAAAGTGAAAGCTGATGATCCGTACCATCACTGAATTGCAAATAGAAGGGTTGTTAGAAAGACAGAAAATGCTGCCACTTAAAATAATATCTACAGCCTAAGTTGCCTTTCTCGCCCCCCCGCCCCAAAATTGTAAGGAATTCAAAACTATTCCCCAGAGGGACTGCATAATGGACAGAAATGTTCACCAAAAAATAAAAAATGCTCTATGTTTTTTATTATTTCAAACTTGTATTTCACAGTAATCCTGAAAACACCAGTCACTTCAATTAACTGTGGTGATGATATCATCGAATGAATGCATCCAGTTAAATATGCTTAAACTTGAAAGCAATGGGAGGAGTTCTAGGAGTTAAGTATTGAAAATGCAAGTGTTTCAAAACAATATATGAACAATGTCAAAAACTAAGGAGCAACACAGATATAATCAAGTGAGTTAGAAAGAACTTGACCCTATGAAAAAAAAAGACAGAAAACTCATTCCTTTGGATTTTTAAGCATCCCATGCACTATTGACTTGGAAGAGCAAAATACAGATGATGTGACAATAAAGCAAAGAAGACATCATCTTAACTATCATCAAAATGCAGTCATGGTGCTAATTAAGGCTCTTGAACACTATTTCACAAACACCACTATTCTCAAGACCTGCCAATTGTGGGAAGAAGAATTAGGGCACCAGTTTGTCTATGATGCTTAGTGGCAATCTCAGGAAAACTGTTGATACCTGCATCTAAATACAAAAAATATTTTGAAATTTGCAGTCAGCTTCTTAAAAACAAGTAAATGAGTCCATTAATCTTTTTTTAAGCACCAGACTGGTCTGATTGAAATTTCAGTCTAGACAATCTATTGAAACAGCAAAGGGCAGATACAAAAGAATGAGAGTCCTAATGAGACTTAGCAAACTAAATCACATTTGGAACAAAATAAGCCATTTTACATTTTATGTATTAATGTCCTATGAAGTCAATTGTACAGACTCTGTTCTAAGTGTCACTTAAGAAACCTTCACAGTTATCTTCATCTTCACTTCAGCCTTTGTTTCCCTAGAACTAAGATTTTTAGGAAATCATGATGGGCATAAGTTTCCTTAATATGTTATCTATGTAGACTTCATGGTACCTCCTAAATCAGACAAATGAGTTTTATCGTGGACCTGATCACCTAGTTCTTACTGGTGAAGAACTCCTTTGGTTTCACCAGCAGCTACTCCTAAACAGAAATTATAGGATGAAGGCTTGGTGCAGCAGCAGCTCTGAAAGAGCAAATTCTGCTGCTATATGACTTTCTTTTATCAACTTGCATTTCTTCCTAGGGCAGCATGAGGCCATTTCTCAAATGGGGCATGAGGACAGCTTCCCAGGGTGCAGGTATAGCAACATGAAAGGCACTACACGAGTGCAGTGTTTCCAAATAAACACTTATGTCTATTCCTGCTTCAGAATAGGCATCAGCAGGCTGTTCGTCACCGTGTGGATTTGCAGCCCTCTTGGATCTTCTGACATTATCAGAAATGAATCATGAGGCAGTGCTGTTAAAAAAATCCCTGTTTTCTTCTGTGTTGAGCCATGACATTGCTGCCAGGCATTTCAGGTTCTCCATGTAGAATAATTGTATACAAAAGAGAGAAACACATATTTTACTCTACCCTCACCTATTTTTTTAACAATATCTTAAGTACTGTAGCTTCGTACTCATCATCTTTGGTATTTATTCTTTCATTTCTAGGCACTCAGAAGGCTGAGTCATAGGAAAAAATACATTTCTGTGTTCTGGTGTGACTTCTAGATGGGTGTGTTTGAGAAACACCTTGATCAGAGGAGGGGTGGGAAAGTAGATTTCCAATAGTAGAGGAAGACAAGGGAGTGGAGGGGATCACTCACACAACCTGGCTAAAGAAAGAAAGGGAGGGACCAAGAGCAGGGAAGTGCAGAGTGAGTACAATATCAGGAAAAGATACAGAACCTGTGGTAAGTGAACCCCTTAAATCTTTAATGAAAGCAGCCTGACTGATCTGTTTATTCATATAGCTCGCTTTCTATAATTTCAGTATTCTCACAGGAATCAGCAGTAATATGGAAACCAGCAGAAATGACAGACAGCTGACCCAGAAAAAAAACCAAAACCCAACTATTTTCAGCTTTATTATACAACACACTGCATCCAAAACAAAGGCTTCGTTAAAAAGCTGCTCGTGATCTTTTCATAGAATCACAAAAAGACACACACCCCAAAAATTTTTGAAAGAGCTGTGTTCAGCCATCAAAAGTGCTTTAGATTTTCTGACTGCAGAGGGCATTTCGGTCCAATGTAGGAGGGACTACAGGCACCAAGCACTCCGCTCTCAGACATGTCACTAGACATTTTACCAATGCTTTAGTGAAGAAATCTGATCAATAGAGTGTATTACCCACAGAACAATGGAGAAGCCACATTTTGCTCGCTAAAGGCTTAATTTCCCAGGAGCTATTGATAATACTAACATCTCTGCCGATGCAGACAGAGGACATGGTTAGGCCATCTGCTCCCTCAGCCCGTATGGAGTGTGTAGGGCTAACACATCCCTGAGCGTGGCACCCAGGAGCCCTGCACTCCCCAAAGCAGAAGAGACACAAGCACAGAGTGCTACACTTTCAGGCACAGAAATACCTTCAACAGTCTGGTCCAAAGGAGCATGGTTTTCTGAGGGAAGTCCAGAAGACGTGGAACACTCCCTGTTCCCCTTCCTTGCCAAACCCATCCATATCAGGGCTCTGTGGACAGGGGAGAAATTAAAGGAGTCTGGAGAAAATTGAGGTCACGGCGTACAGAAACCTTATGGAGTTCAATAAGGGGAACTACAAAGCTCTGCAGTTGGGGATGGAATAACCCTATGCATCAGTACCAATAGAGAAGCAACTGGCTCAGCAGCAGCTGAAAATTAGATGTTATGGTGGACACCAAGCTGAGTATTAGATGCCAGTGTGCTCTCATCCCTGGTTGCATTGGAGGAGAATGGTCAGCAGATCAAACGAAGTTACGAATCTCCTTCAGTTCAGCAGTGGTCAGACCACACCTGAATTACTGTGTCGAGCTGTGGGCATCCCAGGTCAAAAATGATGTGGAGAAACAACAGTGGGCCCAGTGGAGGACAAAAGGGTGGCCTAGGGCCTACAGCAGCTGAGGGAGCTAAGCTTGCTAAAATTGGTGAAGTGGGAATCTGGGATGATCTGGTAGTAGTCAACAACTACTTGATGAGCAGTTTGACAAAGATGAGGTAGTCAAAATCTCACCAGGAGGACAGTGCAACACTGGGACAGGTCACCCAGAGGGGATGTGGATTCTTCATCAATACTTGGCTGGGCAAAGCCACAGCTGCCCTGACTCAGTGTTGGTCATCGTTCTGCTCTGTAAGGGCAGGAGGCTGGACCAGGTGATCTCCAGAGGTCCCTTCTAAGCAACGCTTTTACAGTTTTGTGATTCAGTTTCATGTTCTAGGGGTCAAGAAAAAGTAAAGATTAAAATTGCATAGTGTGATTATTCTCTGTACAAAGGAAGCCACATTTCAGAGACTTTGTGGCTCTGTGTTTTGATAACACTTGTAGAGCGTGGGACTCCATTAAGGGAAGAAGGTTCTTTGAAAGAGAAACTGGCTGAACAACAGACTAGGACAGGCTCCTGTCACAGAGCAACTGGTCCTGTGAGGAGGGACTAGTGCTAGAGCATTTGCAACTAGTAAATCTCCTCCTAGCATACCTGAAAGAACATGCATGCCTACCAACACTGGTCTTGGCTACCCATGAGGAGCTGGTTGGGGAAGGAGTGGCAGCATGCAAAGATCTCCCCTGAGGAAGACAGAGCTCTGGGAGATTTGTGGAAGACCTGTGAAGAGCAGAGGTCTCAAACTGAAAAGACAGGCAAAGACTGAGGAAATTTTTGAATCTGGTGAAGCCAAAGGACTTTACTCATTAGAAAAACAATGGCGAAGAACGAGTTTAGCAGAATAACATAGTCAATTCCACGAGCCAAAAGTCAATAAACACAGGACTCGCTCATACAGGAACAAGACTTCTGCAAGATTCACAATGGTATGGTTTGTTGGAGAAGAACGTAAATGATTGTAAAGAGGTGGATCTCCGGAAATAGGAGTGCATTAAACTCTCATGCAGATGGTTTGGAAAGCAAGGTCCTGGAAAAGGGCACAAAAACCCCTGCTTGTCTAGTTCCATTGTCTGAACCATTTCATTTCTGGTGGTCTGCTAACAATTGCATTGACTATAATAAATTGTACTGCGAAATTAGTTTGGAACTGAGTTTTGGGAAAAGAAAGTCTTTCCTTGCTAGTCTGGGCATGAGTCTTCTGTGGTGAAGATGTGCCTTATCGCTGGTTTGACAGGCAGGAAGAAAAAATGAGGCAGAAATCTCCTTTATGGCCATAGACAATCACTGAAAGACTTGTAGTCCTCTGATTGGCCTTTATTATTCTTATGGCTTTATTATTATTGCAGCTCTTCTGGGTGCACTTAGACTCCTCTTCTGAAAGAAGAAAATATTCAAAAAAGAGAAAACAATTCCTTTTCAATTCTGCCCATTTCTCTGTTCCCACCCTACCAAGCAGATGACAAATGCCACTTGAAAGCTGTGGATGTTCTAACGAAGGTGCAGGAAGATAATGTATATGTGGCATGATGCGTATGCACAGGCACAACCTTCTCTTCTGAGCCAGTCTACTGAAGATCAGCCCATGGGTGTTTAAGTACATTGTGGGAAAAAACTTAAAAGGGCAGCAGTGAGTTCCATATTCTCGTGCTAGGTTTTGACTCTAAAACTGCAGAGGAGGACATATCCCACAAAACAGAGTAACAGGGGAAAGAACTGACTGATTTAGAGACCGTCATTGTGTCAAGATGCTCTGGTGATAAACAAGGACAGTGAAACGTATGTTGTTTAGGTAGTCACTCAAACCTCAGGGAAAACACACGGTACAGGTCTCGTCTTTCCATGTTCACAAAACACAGCAGCTATTCAGATCTGTGCCATGGGGTCATGTTTTCCAGTGCTTAAATGGGTGGCTTTTCTCCAGTGCCGGGTACCGCCACCTTCTCAGTCCTTCATCTTCGGCTGACCCCCTATCAAGCTAACCTGGTTTGTAGATAACTGTGCTCTTCTATTTCTCCTTTTCCGGTAACACTCCAGCAGCATCTCTTCAGTTGGCTTCTCTGGTTTTCTTCCTAGACAAAGACCCCTAGAAATGGGACTGCTGGCATCTGCCAAGGTATGTGCAGATCCCAGCAGCATGGAAGCCAGCACATTTTTCTCTAGTACTGCAATCCAAAGGACCTTCTTGGAGAGAGCGCATTATGTACGTACTTTGCAGGGATTTCTAGCACAAGCGCCCTTTACCATAGATATCAAGACAAACCAGTCAAACATCCTGATACTTTCCCTGCCCTCAGTTTCCACCTTAATCTTGAGGATGGTTTGGGGTACAACTAGTGTCGTCTAGGACTGCTCCTCCCTTGCCTGACCTGCCTAGATCAGAGAGTCACTACATCCTGCAGCCAGCTTTCTCTGTCCTTGTGCAGTGCTTCTGCTATGGAAAGTCACCTTGTTGGTCTCCTCTCACTCTTTATGGTTTTAAACATTAGCACCACCCTAGTTTCCCTGTTCTTCTTGCTGAGGAGGTCCTGCCAAGACAGAGATGTTTGGAAAAGTGGTTTCACATTGGAAGGAGCCTCACATGTAAAACAGAGCCATTTGTTTTCCTTGAGGTGGGAGAGATGTGAAACCAGTCCTCACTTCATAATTCACAGAAGATAAATACAGCATTTTTCTTTCTAGTCACAATTTTTTCAAACTTTCAATATTTGAGTAGTATCAAGGTAAGATGCATGTTATTGCTTATGTCTGTTTTTCACATTAATTTTTATATTTGAACCTTCAAAAAGGTGTTGGCTTTGACCTACTTCTGAGGAAGGAGAGAAAGGTTGAGAGAATGAAGGATCTGTTTGATCTGACCATTTCATCCAGGACTAATTACAGTCCCTTACAGAAAGCAGTCAGGGGGGTGATCTTGCAGTGCTAACCTGCAGAAACTTAACTGACATGACACAGCTTGAAGAAATGTTTTGTCAGCTTATGCTCCTTATTATAGCACAGTGTTTGGCATAAGTGATGGATGAATGTAATAACTACCACTATTTCTTTTTACTTCCATGTCATTAATGTATTGCTTCCTACTGTTAATAAAATAGGCACTAAATTTTACAATGTAATACTTCAGCATCATAAAGGCCCTTTCCATGTGAGTGGGTACTATAGGTACCTATAAGTTTGGATGGAAAAAGAAGTCACAACACAACACCACAAAAAGAAGAATACACGCTGAGAATGTAATGAGTGAAAGTTTCCCGAGAACTGATAAGCCCTGGAGACTAATGGTCCTCTTGAACCTGCAAGAACTGATAAATCCAGGACCAAGAGTTTGCTGCATTTGTTCAAGGGCACTTGCAGGGGGTTGTGTAAGTCAGACCATATCCAAGAGTGTGGCAGCCGCTATATGGAAAGACTACAAGATTATGTATATGCCTGTCTTGAGTGACTGTCTTGAGTGACTACCCCAAAAAAAACTACCTAGAGGCCACCAGGACATCAGTACAACTCTCTGCTGCTGAGTAAATGGCCTCAAAGCTACTGCTTTGACTGGGAGCTGTGTGATAAGTGGTAGTGCAAGTGAAATGTTAGAGTGAATGTGCTGTGTGAATAGTTATTTGCCATCAATAATAACAGCTTGGTTTTATCACTAATAACAGCTTAATAAATAAAAAGTATTCTAAGCAATATTGGCTGTGGTCTGTGTCTCCCCCAGTTCACTTCCCTATGAGTGAAAAGAGAATTCACAGCACGAGAATTGTGGGCATTTCATTTCAGTTGCTGAATAACTTCACACACACAGTAATAAGGGAGAAAAAAATAAGGCTTTGTTGTTGTTGTTGTGTTGAAAACTGTTGACAGAACAGGGAGCTTTATAGAAGGACAGTATGATAGTAGGAAGTCATTTGAAGAGGAAGGGAATGGAAAGGGAAGGGCAAGTGGGAAGACTGCACTTCCTAAATAAAGACAGACGGTGTCTGCGGTTTCTATCCTAGGTGTGTTCTTTCTTCCTTGGATGCACTCGCACTTGCATGCAGTTTGGTCACCGTCTGATGTGTTTATAAAAAACTGCTTATTGGATTGGTGAACTCCCCAATTTCTGTTGGTTTTCTTAAAGACTCCGGAACTACTGGGTAATAAAGAAATTGAAAAAAACAGAGTCCACGTCAACAGTATGGTTCACTTCTGCAGTGTAACTTTCTGAGACTTAGTAAAGAAATACATCTTCTCTAACATCCCCATATACTATCTCCCATATAGCACTGTGTTGCATTCCCATTTGTAGCTCAATATATTCCTTTGTTCCACACAGGAAAGCCTGGGACATGCAAAGGCCGCCTGGTACTACAGCTTACCCCATCTGCAGCAGCTGAAAAACACGAAGGTGTGGAGAAGTGCGCATTAACAAGTAACTAGACAGAATGAGAGACACAACTATAGTTATTTCTTGAAAGACAAGATGCATCAGGATGCTTTTTACAGCAGTAAAATGATCAAAAACACCTGACAGCTTCTGCTTACAGGTATTCTGTGTCATGTCACCCTTCTGTTTGTACGAAGTGCCTTCATTCCCTGGAAATAGTTGTGTCTGATAAAGATTAAAAGAGAGGATTTAAGGCTCAGAGTGTATGTGCATACCATCCTGTCCTGTTCCACTCTGATCATCCAAAGACAAAACTCCCAGGCTGCAATCTTCGCAACACTTGCTTCGTTCTGCATTGTGCTCTTTAGCCCTTTGTTTCCTGTGGTTTTGGTCCATCTCTGTAATCTGGGAGGACAGTACAGTTGTTTCTCCCCTTTAAAATTCCAGTTTTGATTCATAAGCTATTTTGTTAGGTTGACAGGAAAGTGATATCTGTTCCTTCAAAACAAACACCCAGTAAATTAATTTTCTCTCTTTCTCGACCCGTTCCTGCATAACGCTGAAAAAACATATGGAAGATAACAAATCCGTACATGTTCATAGTTCTGCTCATACCTCAAAGGAACAGCAAACGTTCCTAGGACCATGACGAAATAAATCCTTTGTCTCTCATTAACAATGGATCCAAAAGGTCATGTGTTCATATTCACTTCTCAGCGATGAGCCTCTGCCTTTCTGACAGCTCCTGTATCTGCTCTAGGAGCTGCAGTGTAAGCCAGGACACCGTCAGTTCAATATTACAGGGCTTACCTGGGCAGTGGGTACAGTCACCTCATGATGGACGGACAGCTTGGTCCAGAACGGTTTATTCTTAATGCAACTTCTGCTGGAAAGCTTCAGAGCAAAAGAAGGTCTGGAGGTCATACCCATATTACTTGCATTTGTCCATCACCTGGGGCGGTCCCACTCACCCAGTACCTCAGATAAGAGGATCTGTACGTTTTCATGTATGAATGGTAGAGAAATTTTCCCAGCTGCCCTTCCACATCCAGATGACTGACCCAGACAACATATCCAATCACTGCCCCTCATGTAGACTCCCCTGTATTTATGAATTTATCCCCACTCCTGCCCTCAAATATATTTACTTCATTTATAAGACTATAATTAAGGCTCTCCTGTAATTGTGTATGCCCAGCAAAAAAGACTAGAAATCAGAAGAAAGGCTGCAAAATATTGTCTAGAGAAGAATCAGATAACTTCAGTGGAAGCATCTTTTTAGGATTAAGTATGAAAAGTAGTAAGGTAATGCAGTATCCACTGCACTATCTATACTGCATTAAATTGAATTTATTTTATCCTGCTTTATATCATCAGTGTTCTGCATGCTACAGAGTTTTGTTCTGAAAATGCAGAACTGCACATTCAAAGTTGAAAGTGAAGCAGAGAAAACCAGAGCTTTTAGCATCAAAGTACAGCATATTGGAGGCCCTCAGGAAAGTCCAGGGGAATGATTTAGGATTAAGACATAACTATATTAACTGGACGTTTCTGCTAAATTGATTAGCAGTGAAATTAGCTACATTAGCCTTTCCCAACTTTAGGTTTCAAATTGACCCAAAAGATTAATTTGGGCAATTCGTACATCTCAGAGCTATTGCTACTGCTGCTGTCTGATTGCTGCCTAGAGGAGCTGTCACCACACCGGTCAGACATTGTTCATGCTATTTATTTTTTTTTTAAAAAGCTCTCTGTACAGCTACAAGGGCTAGAAGTACTGGGCTTGATTCAGCCATGCAGACCTAGACAAAGCAGACAGTAAAAATTGCCTCTTGCTCATCTTGGAGGTGGCTGTTCCTGGCAGCCGAGGGGAATATTTCTTAACTGCAGGGGAGGCGATCCCTCCTGACAGCTGGGATTTCCTGCCCTGCCACACATTTCGGCAGTGACTCACTGTGGATTGTGTGCTGCTGAATGCAGCCTCTGAATGATGAACTAACTCCTTCTCCCTTGCCCAGAAAGGACCATTGTCCGGTACAAAATGTACCCAGCTGCGGAGTCAGCGATGGAGCCAATGCTAACATTTTGAATTGCACGTGCTCTTCCTCGACACAGTGCGGTGCACCCATTTGAAGCTCAGATCCTCCAGGCAGTTCATTCCAAGGTTGTGACTACTGATTAACAGTAATAACTATTTTTATTTACAAAATTAAACACATCCTCACAGAAACAGTGACCGTTAGAGCTTTGCTCACTGAACATAGCAAGTAAAATGCATGAACTGACATGAATCAATACGAGTTTATCATATCAGAGGCTGATGCAAAGACACAAAGTCTCATGCAGGAACATCATACATAGGCAGGAGAGAGTTGTCTTGCTTTCCCGAGACCCTTAGTGGCCTGCTAGTGAGAAACTAAATAACTCTTTGGAGCTCCCTTGGGCTGACATCCACTGAGAGCTGATGAGGCTGGGCAGGAGACTGGAAGTGCAAAGGCACAATCAGACTCAGCTCACAGCTTGAGGTAGGAACCCAACGTTATCTGACTTGACATGAAAGCTCCATCCTCCACTGCTAACATCTACAGCCACAGTACTCAGTCAGTGCACAGCGACAAGAAATTGGTAGAACTTAGAGCTCGTGAGATGCCATGATGAATGATCAAGTTGGGAGGTGCCCATGTGAATTCTCTAGTGATTCTCGCTTCTGACCTCAGAACAGTCATAGCAACTACTTTTGAATAAAAATTCGCTGTACCTGTTCTGAGAAGCACCTTTTACTGTGGCTAATGAAAGCAAACGTATCTTCGATCTTCTTTTGCATTTAACAGGATACATAAATACCCCCAGGTATTTATGAGGACAATGTGGGTACTTCCTTGCTGTGACTGTTCTCCAGTGAAACATCCATGCCCCAACCTACAACAATCAGAACTGTGAGTTTTTCCTGCTTCTCCAGATCACAATCCTAATACTGTTCCTGTCTTATGAAATGTTCACTACAAAATGTTCATCGTCTTTTGAACAATCCTGTCATCTTTTTTGGAGAAAGAAAATTCAGAGAACTCCTCAGCCCAGGTATTATTCCCTACAGCAGCACTTTGCTCACACTGCTAAATCAAAGAGTATTCTAATGCAAAACAGCCCTGTGTTGCATATTAGCTTCACAAGAAACATCACATGAGTTTGGAGCTTAGGCCAGTAATCATGAAGTTTGGATATAAAACATATTTTACAATATTGTTCAAACATAATAAATACCTCAGGCGAGTTTTTTCAAATCTGTCAACTGACTAAAAAATTATGTCCCAACAGAGACTGCTGAAAATGCTACCCCTGTCATCATTGCACCTTAGCAACAGTAATTGTTTCTCGAACTCAGAGCCACAGGAAAAGCAGTGACAAGCCATATCTACATTCATCACTACCCTCCACATACAAGGTAACATCATCCGTTCCCCTCCCACCTTGACAATTTTAATGATGCTCCCCAGGAAATTCTGGCAAATAGAAAGCAATCCCTATCTCTCACATATGACACAGTACCAAAAACCTCTGGTAGCAACAGAGCAAGATTAGTAAAGCTCTATTAAAAGGAAAATTGTGACAAAATTTTAGCTGTGCTGCTGCTACTTCTGTTTTATGTAGATATGTGTCCAGTTCAGCTGGAGTAATCTTACAGAGACGTTAGAATACATTACAGTTGTAGAAAATAATTCATTAAAATTGTAGAAGATCAAAAAGCTGGTGGTGACAGATGCAGCTCAGGCTGAGCAGGCATGTGTCTCCATCTACTCTACTATGCATCAGCACAGCTCCTCTCAGCGTTGCTCAGCACCCACAGCAATTTGATTCTTGATGTCAGGCTGAATTGTCTGGACGGCTGTTCCTGGGGATGGTGGTGCTACTTGTTGGCTACTTTTGAAGTGGTGAATGGAGGAAGTCACCAATAACTGCCACAAGAATTATCAATCTTGTCCCTAAATTGCTCAGCTTAGCTCTCTTGCAAGCACACTGTCTGCAGTGGTACAGATAGGGGAGAAGACTATAATCTGTTATTATGAATTTTAATATAATGCTTTATATTTATATCCAAGCTATATTCCATAAAATTGAAATGAATTTCTAATGCTGTAAGTATTATTTGCTATTTTCCATTCTGGTTGCCATTTCATTCAGTTTTTCTTTAATAATGTATTTTTATAGGCCTGTACCTCTGCAACTCTCTTGTGCCGGCTCAACTCTTCTGCTAACAGTAGCAATGCTTCACAAAGCCCTGTGATTTGAAGTGACCTTGGGACTGCTCTTTTCCCTGTTCTCCCCAGGATGGTAAAAATCATAGCATTAGCTGAAAGTAGCCCTGAGTTTCCTGGCTTTTGTTAGCTTACCTAGGATTCTCCTGACAAGCATTTTTGATGTTTAATTTCTTTTGTATTTGGCCACCTCTTTAAACTAAAAAGGGACCAAAGCATCTTTTCCCAAACAACAGCCAGGAGCATCAACAACCACCTGCACACCAACAGAAAGCATCTCACCATTGAACCTCCCAATCAGTGCAACCGTCACCTCATCAGCACGGTCGTCACGTACCTCCGATCTCTGCAACAGTGCTGGTGCGTAGATGAGGCTGCTAAAGGTTGCAAAGAGAGGCAAGTGTCTTGAAAGCACCCTGCTGCCGACTCCCTGCCTCATGCCTGGCATGCTGATGACACCGTGTGTCAAGCATCATTTCCTTGCCTCCCTCCCCAAGCAAGCACCCTTCTAGCTCATGGAATAGAGGCTTTCACAAATTAAGAGCAACAAGTCCTCCATGCCATTGTCTCATCATCTTCCTGGGTCTCACCACTTCAATTAAGCCCTGGAATTTTTCTTCCTGTTATTGCCTGGCATCCCTCCCTCTGTGGCAGTGCTCTTCCCCCATCCTC
>NW_009620158.1:0-7316 GCF_000690535.1 Cariama cristata
ACGGAGTAACGCTGAGATCTGCTGGGAAAGGTGGGAGCACCCAAAATGGGATCTGTGTTGAACACGTGCGCTGGTTCCAGTCGCCTGGCGGGGAAGGGTCTCTTCGGCCGGAGGAGCTGGGCATCGCTCAGCTCAAAGCACAGCTCCGCTGGCTTGGGGCTGGAGTGGGCATTTCTCCGAGGTCTGCGCCAGACCGCACGCTGTGTGTTAAGAGGGCAGGATTTCTGAAAAGGCTGGTTTGTATTAACCAAATACCATCACGCACAGCTTTGTGACAAGAGGCAGAAGTAGATTTGAATCCTCAGCTTCCTTAACCATGAGGTTTCTTTTCCTGCAAACCCATAACTGTTAGCTTCTATCAGCCAAGGCCTTCATTGGAGGAGATGAGGCTGTGCAAATGACAGCGTCCGTCGTTACAGTATTCATTCCTAGAGCACCTCTGCACTGAGGAAGGCAGACGTGCTTTCTAGAAATTAGGATGAGCATGTAAAGATGTGTGTTTGTAAGGACGTCAAGTGAGTGTAACTGGGTTGAATTATATTCTGCCATTACTTGGATGTTGAGTGCTGGATTGTGCAACCTTTAGTGTTTTATTATAGCTTTCTGCTTTTAAAAAGAAGACAAATTAATTAGAAAACACAGGAAAGCCATCATATGGATCACAGACAGGATTACAATCTATTGGTGACTGCCACTTTAGTTGCCAGACTAGCTAATGGTGGTTGTCAACCTCTTTGGAGAGTAATAGAGTAGAAGTAGTGTTGAAACATTTCACAAATATTTTCTGAATGCAAAGGAGTGATGTGACGGATTTGAGTTCTTTTCCAGGTTCTGGAAGGAAGCGTTCTTTCCTGGGTGGGCTTTTTTCTTCCCCTTTTCTTTAAGGTTGACTCGTCCTACTTCATTCCCAGCCTTTCCTATTGAAGCCTTCACACCACCTTTGTTCTGGTCTTTCTCTTCTCTCCTTCCTCCCACAGCTATTCCGGCGTGTTTGAGCAGTTGCTATGTTCTTTTCTGTTTTTTTTACTTTTCTGCTCAGCCCTCTCTATTCCAGCTTAGATACAGGTCACCTTCTCCTCTAGCTCATCACAGGCTCTGTTTTTTAAGGAGGTTTGCATGTACCTGAGGTCTCTGCATGCCTGTACAGTCTGATTTGGTTTTTTCCCCTAACACGTGTAATTTTCACTTTTCTCTGCCCTCTGATTCCATATTTGTCAAAGCGTGGACTTCCTTGCCACATTTATTCTGGTTTGACTTTTATCCCTCTGTATGTGAGTGGTAGGGTTCCTGTTCCTTGTCTGCTTTTATTCTCTTAACTCCCTCTCGGTAAGAGCAAACACAACAGCAAAAGTCCTTTGAATCGCTGGATGGGCCATTTCTCAATTGCTCTCTAGGGATGGGGCATATGGAGATGACCTGTTCAAAAGTAAAGCCTCCCAGGTGTTGAGGTGTTTTAATTTGGGCTGGAATTTTGAGGGTTTTGTGAATGTTTGAGAACTATGGTTTGGTTTATTTTTTTTTAAATGTGGGACCAAATCTGGTCAGACTTTCTTGACAAGAGGAAAAGGAATTTCCCATGCAAAAGCCAGCCCAGATACCAATGTTAAGCCCACATCAGGGAACGTGGATGTTCTGGAGAGTTTCAGAGTAAAGGCACCAAAGTCTTAGAAAAAGTGTTATTTTCTAGCTTCATCTGGAAAGTGACTGTTGGGCAAAATTTTCTGTGAAAATCCCTTTAAGTTAAGTATGCAGTATAGAAATTGCATTTTAAAGCTTTGTGAAAATAAACTCAACAAAATGGGCATTATAACAGAAGGTGTCAAGGGAGCCTTCAACAGGTAAAGCGTCAGGTTTTGGCTATAATGTTTACACGTGCCAAATAAGATTAGCCTCTGAACTTTGGCCCAACCACTGTTGACTCAGCCCTTATGATTAGAAGCAGCTCGAAGGTGATTATGATAGATCGTTTATTGTTCTAATGATGATTTTTTTTGTTGTTGTTAAAGAACTAACCCTTCATTTGTAGATGACCTGTACATTTACATAGGAAAACCAGATCCTGAAATTAGGAGGATATAGCCTTTTCCTAAAATGGTGGGGCAAAATGATTATTTATTACTGTGAATATATATCAACATATGGCTTAATTTGCACAGCTTCTTGCATAATAATATCCCAGTAGAAAACTCTCTGATGATACTGGAAATGAAGCTCTTGCGGGACTCTGTGCAGGGAATGTGACAGTAATGAAAAGAATATGGAATAAGAGCATGTTTTAGGAATCGGTTTTTAAAGGCTAAGATAATTGTGCAAGAAAATTGGCTTCAGAAATGTGTAAGGGAAGTAATCTTGACCTAGTCAAAATAGGCTGTGAAAAATCCATACAGCTTTGCTTATGTTTTACAAAATTCATTGTTTAACTGTTTCAGAGTCTAGTGAACTTTGTGTGCAGAACTGTAGTATTTGAGGATAAGGGCAATCCATTTCTTGCAGTTACAGGTAGTATGTTTGCCAGCATCCCATAGATCTTAATTAAAAGTATTTTTATGCCTTTTTTTAGCCCCGGAATGAGATCAGAGGTAAGCTCTTCTCCATCCACAACCTCGGCAACTACGGGACCACCTCCGAAGCTTTGTCTTGTTTGCTCTGATGAGGCCTCTGGGTGCCATTATGGTGTTCTTACTTGTGGCAGCTGCAAAGTGTTCTTCAAAAGAGCTGTGGAAGGTATGACATGTTTTGAGGAATTTGCTGTTTAAAAATATAAGATCCATATACATATCATACCCATTCAAAATGAGTCTGTTTAATCTTACTGGAATACATGGTTTTGCTAGAATCCTACTGAAAAATCCCATCTATTATATCACTGATCTTTTCATAGTGAATAACATTGATAATGGTGTATTCTCTGAAGCATAGATTCCATTTACATTTATAAAATGCTCCCATTCACTCGGATTGTAAAAGGATGTATTGTTGTCTTGGCTTTTTGTTTCTTTCATTTTCTTGCACTATTGTTTTTGTTTATTTGTCCTGTTTATATACAGATATTTGTCTGTGTGTGTTAGATTTGTAAAGTTGGTGATTTTTAAGTTTGATGTCAGCTATTTTGTGTATAAAACTGTATGTGAAACTTGATAAATCTGTTGTATGCAAGGTTATGATAGTTTTACGATTTTTCCTATAAGCAGTATTGGTTAAATTACATACATGTCCCTGTGTGTATTTGTGTTTAGATTTGTCTGTGTGCATCCACATATGTCCATGTGTTATTTGCAGGGGTAACTAGGTAACAGGAACACGTGTGTGGTTTCAGATCATCGAGATTCCTCTCTAATCAGAGGAAGAAAATCATTCTGGAAAATAGAGATGATGGAAAACTAAATGTGAATCTGGAGCGTGTGTAGCAGAATGAGCTGTGATTTTTAGGCTGCCTAAGTAGCTGTTCTGTAATGATCTAGGTTGTACCTCGATGTCTGACTCTTTGCTTCAGTATCAGAGAGATGCAGAAAAGTTAGAGTATATTCTCAGTGTCTGTGAAAGGATTGCGATTCCTTTATTCTGAAATTATGTCATTCTTAGTTAACAGCTGTACAGCATTTCCTGTCTCGTGTCTTCTTCATGCAGCCATTACTGGGTATTTTGGAGTGAATCAGACTATTGTTTTTTGCTAATGTTCGTACAAGTTGTGTTTCACTGAAAGAGGGAAGGCTGTTTTGACAAAGACGAGCCACCGTTCACTCTTTCAGGAGAAGCACTTTCTCCTGATTCCCAGCTCGCTGAATGCAATAGGGAGCTCCGTGGAAACGCAGAGCCTCTCATAGGGATCAGAAAAAACAAGTTCATATCGCAGTTTTTGCTAGTTACAACAGGAAAGGATGTCAGTTCTGTGGGATGCTGAAGCTGTTTCTGAAGTATAACAAGACAATATGAGCTCAAGTGCAAAGCACTGAGCTGCATGGGCCCTCCATGACTCCCAACTGGTCCTGTCTGGAGTTGCACTCCCATTTAGAGCCAGGCTCTTTATTTGGAGCAAATAATCATCTGTATCTTTGATTACAACAAGGTCACTGGATAGCCCTCAGAAGTATTATATGGCAGCTAGATATATGTCATAGTGATGGTTTTGCCCATCCTCAAACTTCAACAAATCATGGAAGTGTTGATACATGAAGAAATCAACCCAGTAATTCCTTTTGATCAGAGATGCGACTTGCCGTGTCTTATATCAACTGTATTGTTAAAAAAGTAAGCAGGCTTGTAGCTGAAAAATTGCAATATAAATTCCTCAGGGCTTACCTCCGCTTTCATTTTTATTGTTCCACAGATTACCCAACCTTAATCCTTCCAATTAGATATTGTGCATGTTTTCAGGAGCTCTTCCAGGATCTGTTAGTTCTAGTATTCACTTTAAGGAACAAATACTTTGCTTTTGTCTGTTATAGACATTTTTCTTATTAGGAACATACGTAAAAAGCATTGTTTCTGCAATATCCTTTTTATTAATAGCTGCCGGGCACCTGTTAATATACAGATCAAGCTGGCTCTGCACATTGGTTATCCTGCCTTTAGCCTGAAACCCAAACCCTTTTTTTGTACCTTTGTCTACACGCATGTGTACTGTAAAGGAAATAGTCACAGAAACTGAAAGTATCAGTATCTAGAAAATCAATATAAAGTGTATTTCTTTCATCAAAGAGTAGAGCTAGAGGAGAAGAGGAAGGATGAAGATGGGACAGCAACTGTATATTTGTATGCAGTTCTTCATGTAAATGGGCCTTTCTTCAGGAACCCAGGGTTGCCAAAGCCATCTTGTTCTAGTTCTTATTTTCGTGGAGCTTCAGAGCCCTCATGATTCCGTTTCTCCAGTCCCAGGACCAGCCCCATTCACCTCCCAGCACGTTACCCACACCCTCCTGCCAACCCAGATCTTCGCCACTCCTGCCACCTCCGCTTCCTCGCCTGCCTTCAGATCCTCACACCTCCCCTCCGCTTCACATTTCCCCAACACCTCTCCCTCCTGCTGTGCTCCAGATTGTCCTTGTTCTTCAGCATTTTTAAATCCATCTTCCAAAATGCTTTGTCTGCAATTTCTAACCGTTTTCTACATCGATGTGCTCAAATGAGCAAAGACTCATTCAGAGCCCCAGGCACCAACTTGGGCTGCGGGCTGTGCAATGTTGAAGACAGTCTGGCCTCTCTGTAAAATGCCCCTGTTTGCCATAAAACCCCTTGGAAACATCTCCGTTTACTCGCTACCGGTTTTTACCAGTGTATTGTTTGTGAAGTACCTTTGGGTTTTAAGCAGCAAAGGTAACTGAAATGGATTCCTTTGTGCATCCCTGGGCAGCAGCCAGACACGAAGCAGAAGGTGGCATCAACCTCCCTTTGTTTTTCCACACAACATTCATGTGACAAGGCTTTAATACAATGTAATACAAAGAAATAGCGTAGCTTTCACCTAAAAAAGGCAAGAATAGATAAGTAGTAAGTATAAGAAACCAAACAGTGCCTTCACAGAAATGAAGCTCTGTTAGAAAAAAAAAAAAGGAACAGCTTAGAAAGATCCACACCTGAAGTGTATGTTTTGATTGTGTGAAACCATGGTCTCTTGGAACATCTTTGTGGACGTGAAATTGTAGTCTCTGTTCTACTGCAGTGATGACAGATATTCATCGGCTTATATTTCATGTGTGCATGCATGTGTATTTGTTCTGTATGTATTAGCACGCTAATGGCAAACAGAATCGTGAATCATGGACCTGTTTTCTAAATTATCTTAAAGATTGTACAGGAGTTGGTAAGGCTTCTGCTTCTTCAAACGGAAAAGGCGGGGGGGATTCATTCAGAAAAATGCTCAAGGCTTCCTTGGAATATGAGCTTGAAACACTTCACCGGAGAAGTTTGACTAAAGTCATAGTAATGGACTCTGCGTACCCATAATTTTCAGAGCTGACTTGAAACAAATTCCTTAACCAAGCTCTTTTGCTCTGAGAAGACTCTTAGACTCCATTGTTAATAACTCAGTATTTGGAAAATATGTTTGTTTCTCGTAGTACTATACTGTCAGGATTTTGAAATATAGTGTAAAAGCCTAGGTTGCAGCTTTCTGTCCTCTAAAGAAACGTGTTTCTTGATCCCTGTCTGGAAGAAGGATGTATCTTTTAATAATACCTTTCTCTAAATACGTTCTATTGAGACATTTATTCATATAATTCAAACAATTAAAAATAGATACTAATCTTCTGTTGCCCTGCCCTTAACAACTAAGAAATAGTTATTTTAATTTATCTATTTCAAGTTGTCATATTTCTAGGGTCAATTTGGCTCTGAATCTATGAATCCATAAAAATGTCAGAGAACTTGGTTTGTCCACTGCAGACCCTTAAGTTAAACAAGGAGGAGATTTCATGACTTTCAAAATGATGAAAGCTATGTATATGTATCTGTAGAAACTTTTACATGTATACTTTCAAAATGTGTTTATGACCATTATTTACACCTCTTGTGAAGCTATTTAGGGAAATTGGAAACGTGCTATAGGAGATAGCTTTGAGAAATGTAAGAGAGAAATGGTTTTAAAAAAAGAATTTGCCTGATGTTAACAAGTAGAAAAATAGGATTTCTACCTAAATTTATTTGCTTTGATGTCAAAATATGAGCAATCTATCTGCTGTATAAATATATGAAATCGTATGGATACTGATCTTATTTTTGCAAGAAATGACATACAGTAAGTAAAGGTATTATATAGTCCCCAGATCTTTAACATTACTGAAAGAGCAAATGACTTCTACTACTTTAATTGTAGAGCTTACAGTTATTTTGTTTGTCTTTGTGAACACAGGGCAGCACAACTATCTGTGCGCTGGGAGAAATGATTGCATTATTGACAAAATTCGGAGGAAAAACTGTCCAGCATGCCGCTACCGGAAATGTCTTCAAGCTGGCATGAACCTCGAAGGTAACTTAAAATGTTCAAATCCCTTTTTTATTTTTGAGTCGTAGACAATAAAGGTCATGCTGCTTATGAAGCTAAAACAATTATTGAGCAGCACTTTAATATGCTAAAGGTAAGTACTACATTTTATAACAGGTACAAGCTTTTTAATGAAAAGCAAGTTGTTGGTTTTTTTACACTAAAATTTCTCCTATGCTTTCCTATCCATACTGAATTGCTCTGTCTCTCAGTATGTTCAGCAGAAGTGAGTCATACGCACAAAACAGGGTTATTTTTTGTTCCTGTCAGCACATATATCTTGTTGCCTTTTCACTGAATCTGAGACAGCAGAACTCCAGGAGAACACCTGTAGGGA
>NW_009620158.1:7347-31298 GCF_000690535.1 Cariama cristata
GCCTGCCCGTCCGTACTCAGGAGGGTGACCTGGCACTGAAACCGCAGATGAGAGGGAAAGCCTAGAGACACAGATCTAAAGTTGGAGTGGGGCTTATATCTTCAAACTGAAGAAAAGGAAGTTATTTTTGTTCATGCTATGGATTCTTCTTAAATGTCTGTCAGAACCTCTCTAGAAAAGATAGGTTAAATAAATAAATTTGTACATACCAGTACATATTTGTTTGCTGCGGAGTCCTGGATGGCTTATGAGAAACTGAAGACCATATCAACTAGAGATTTAGCAGTAGTTGTAAAACAGCATAAATCATTTTTATTAGTGTCAGCTACGTTTTATGCTTGGTATTTTTTCCTTGAGCTGTGGAGATTAATACAGTACTTACTAGCATAGTTAGCATGGTGATACTTGTATAATCAAAATTGTCAGATAAAATAAAAATGTCAAAAATGTATTCGTCAGATACATTTACCAAGGATATTATCACTGACTGTAATGAAACTGTTCCTATTTCTAAGTGGTGAATTATGTTAAAGGGATAGATGATACACATCCTGGAGTCTATGTTAGCATGTCCTTTCTTCCTCCTCTGCTTCCAACCTCTCTCGGGAGGACAGATCACCAGTTTTTCTGCCCTGTGAGTGACTCTACATGCCCTGTCCTGCAGAGCAAAGGGAAAAAAACCAACGGTCTGAAAAGGTTCCCCTCTTACAACATGCTCATAAGTACATGCCATATTGCATGGTAGAGATTCGCAAGGAAGAGAGGAGGTTGCTGGTTGGTTGGTTGGTTGAGGTGTTATTGTGATCTGTGTGTAGGATGTGAGGGTGTATCTCTTAACAACCAAAATCTACAATAGTGGGTTCTAAAATAATTCCTTGAAGTACCTGAGGTTGTCAACGAGTGTTTCTGTGGAGCTAGATTTAGCTTTAGACACTCCCAGTGGGCTGACCCTTGCAACTTCAGAAATAGCAGGGTAGTCCGCTTGCCTGCTCCTAATGTCCAACGTGAAAAGATGCAATGCCCTGCTGGGGCTGGTGTGGCCAGTGGTAAGAAGAGGTAACAGCAAAGCCTAAGGAAAGTTTAGAACAATGCAAAAACCCACAATTTTCATTTTGAGATGAAAAAGGATACCTTTTAAGACTTATTTCTATTTTTTCTGCCTGTAATTGTTTTCACAATACGTATATCCTGTTCATATATTTATCTATATGAATAAAGCATCTTACTATGTATATTACTCTAATAGTAAGCCTTTCTATTCCTGCATCAATACATGTGAGCTCTTTTAAAGTAGACACCGTCTCAGGCTCTAGGGATGTGTTATTTGAGTTGCCTTTCTACACCAAAGAAAATTAAAATTGAATGATGTCTGATACTTGCCACTTTTCCGCATGTTAGTTTGGAGCCCTTCCGATTGTAGTTTGTTTGCCTGAATTTTGGCACAGAGAATCCTAGAGAACAGTGACTTTTTGGAGGACGGATATTGTTATATAAGTTGTTGGAAAAGTCAGGGGGGAAGCTCTTATGACTGAGGGGGAAGAGAGGTCTAGAAACTCAGCAACGCAAAAATGGAAGAAGCCAAGGTAGTGTGAAAGAGTGAAAAACAACCATGAAACCAGCAATTTATTGGACAGATCTGAACAGATGGTGAAGTGGTCGTAGAAAAGAAAACTGGAAGGCAGCGTAAAGTGCAGAAGAGACTAAAAAAGTTCCTTTTATCTTGACTATTTTAAGGTCACAGTTCAGGAATTACTGTTGTTTAAAAGAAATTTGCATACTTTTTAGACAGTAATTTCTTTTTGAAAAGTCATCAGATGTATCTTCAGTGCATAGAAATAATGGTTATAAGCAAACCATTAATGAATAGCAAGAGATCAAAATATCCTAGGATGTCAGTCTGAAGGCCCCTTTCACGGAGCCTTACTTGCTGATAGACTTCTTCCATGAATCTATCCAGTCACATTTTGAATGTCTCTAAGTTTCTAATACCTACAGTGAATTTCGCTGTTAGATATTGGGTAGAAAACTAACTTTTTTTAAAGTAAACAAATAAATACATAAAATATACCATGCAGTTTTTTAATTCTTACCTGCTCTTGTGCTGAGACAAAAGTGGCTCCTTCTACACTAGAAACAGCTTAAGGGATAATTTTCTATTAGGGTCTGGTTTATTGTCAGTCATACCTTTGGCCCTACCTACCACCCTTTTCTGCAACTTTCTTGTTTCTATTGTATGGTTTTTTGGATATAGGAGACTGGAAAAACAGAAAACTATCAAACTACAGATACCAGAGATTTATACAGTAGAATAATGAAACTTTGTGCTACAGCCTCTTTTTCCTTTGAATCCTCATTTCCACTTTCATTGTTAATTGACCCTAGGCATTCCTTGGCACCCTTTCTCTTTCTGACGTGTTCGAAGAAAGGATTTATTGTTAGGTTTTATGCCTGTAAAAAGTCATCTCATCATTTTTTTGGCCTTTCATACTGCATTTTATAGTTAAAATGTTGGCAATTGATTTTTTTTTTTTCCTGCCATCTTTATTTTGAATTTATTTCAATTTTTGGAAGGATCTCTTCCTCTTTCTGATAATATTCATTGCCCTGCTCTGTAACTGCGGTGGTTTTTGTCGTTACAAATCCCATTTTAGAAGTGAGGTGCGTGGTCTCCATGTCTGTCCGGCACTGTTTGCTCTTCAGGGTGGCGGTGGGAGCATTTTGTTGCCTCCCGGGACGGGGGTCTGCCTGCGTGGCTCCGGCGCACACGCCAGCTGCCCCGTGGGCAGGAAGTGTGTGCAATCAAATGGGACGCCCGTACAACCTCGCTGGATGCCAGACTGCAGGGGGGCTGGGAGGCTTCGGGGGGATGTTTGTTTATAACAGAAAATCTTGGATGCTTTTATTTCCATGCCGAGTTTATCCGTATGGATTATCTTCTGTGATTTGCCCTAAGGAGCTGGTTTTAAATTTGTGGTATTTTTATATTTGAAAACAAATTGTAAAGAAATACATTCTCTCAGCCTTCTTTTTTTGTGAGTTACAACTATATATCTAAGTCGGGGCTAGTAGTATAACCTAATAAAAATTCTTGCATAATTCTTTGTCTTATCAGATATGTTTCTTTTGATTATAATTTTACCAGACTTTCTGTGCTGGAAATACTCCATACCAGGTGTCTGCATTAAGCTGAAGGCACGTGCATGTTTAAGTCAAAGCAGTTTGTTTGCCTTTGAGAACAATAACAACGGGGCAGAAAATGCCAGAATGTTGAAAGTATTTTGGAGCAACCATTTCAAAATTTAGATGAGAATAACAAGAACCTCTTTGCTCCAAGGAAATAACTGTTGCTATTCCCCCATGACAGTCTTGGCAAATGTGGCCGGTTGTAAGCCTTGGGGAAGACGCAATTTATACAAGATCCATAGAGAATTTCTTATCTTTAGCAGTCAGATTCTGAAGTCTCTGTCCTAACTACTGAGAGAAGTGGGGTCAGGAGGGGGATTTTCTACGTTGTTAAGCTATGGAGTTGGGGCATTTCTGATGATTAGAGATTCTGAATAGGTCAGTAGAAACTTTGAATGTGAAACCACATTACATGATGCTTTTATGTGCTACTGATTTATCTTGGAAGTTCCAGAACAGAAATCAATTAATTAATTGAGACACAGGAAAAGAACTGGATTTCATTTTGGTCTCCGTTAAATAGTGCGTTCAGTGTTGCAGACTGCATCCAGGAGAGCTGAAAGCCAAGTAGGAGACTCTATTATTGACAATACGCTAATAAAATTGTTGCTCCAACTTTTTGGAGTTTATAGTTAACATCTCTGTGTGATGTTTCATTTATTTGGCGAATGAGTTTTATAGTTTAATTACGCAGCAATGATTTATATGCAAGAGAGTTGGCAAGAGAAAAATCTCCTCCTGCCCAGCATTTTCAAAAAAATATTTTCCCTGGCTCAAGAGACTGAGTAACTTCTTACCCATTAAATATATTTTTTTTCCTTTCTTCTGCATGGTTTCTCTACTTCATATTTTAAGGAGCTCCTAAAGTGCGCAGGCCTGCAGATATTTCCAAACAAGTGTCATGCTGTCGCATGAAGTTTCACTGAATTTTTGCGTGTAATAGAAATTGTAGGATCAGGCCTTGTATTTTAGGATCAGCCCTGCAACGTACCTGCAGACGTTATTTAACATTTTGAAACATTAGCAAAAGTTTGACTTACATTAAAACATAAAATAAACTTCTTTTCACAGGAAGCTTAATTAGAATTAATGTGAAATTATTTACAGTTTTATGAAAAAAATGCTTTGAAGGTTTCACTTGCTTGATCTACAACTGCAGGAAAACAAACGCAGTGTTTCCTCTGTTGCATTTTTGTTGCTGTGCAGTCACTTTCCATTCTCTAACCCATGACTTACCAAAACTTTCCTAGCTCGAAAAACAAAGAAGAAGATAAAAGGAATTCAGCAGGCTAATGCAACAGGAACGCGGGATGCATCTGAAACACCTGGAAACAAGAGCATCGTTCCCGCGTCCCTGCCGCAGCTGACCCCGACCCTGGTGTCCCTGCTGGAGGTGATCGAGCCCGAGGTGCTGTACTCAGGCTACGACAGCACCCTGCCTGACTCCAGCTGGAGGATCCTCTCCACGCTCAACATGCTGGGAGGACGGCAAGTAGTAGCTGCGGTAAAGTGGGCAAAGGCAATACCAGGTAACGTGCAAAGACAGTAATTGCAAAGTGTAGGCTTTTTATTGTGCTTAAAATCTGTCTCCGTATTTGGTATCCTTTGAAGACTTCATGGGTGATGTTTTAGTAATATCTGGGCTTATTCGTGTCTCACATACTTCTGGAGTGGAGAAGCAGGAAAAAATACAGATGCAAAAATTTATTTACTACAGTTACAAATTAGGTCATTTTACTTGAACCCTTTGACCATTGAGTGTTAAAAGTTATGTTAACATGGAGATTTGTTTTTAAAAGTCATGTAGAGAATTATTTTTATTACCTCTAGCTCCACCTCTTAGATAATTATTTCTTGAATATTTTTAGCAATGAGGTTCTCATCACTTGTATAGACTGGTACTGCTGTACTGGCTTGTCTGGATCTGCAGTCATGGATGGTTCTTTTTTTGCTATTCCTCACCATATCTGTAGTTTTTTCTTGACTGAGAATAGGCATTTGAGTGTCCAGTTCTAGGGTGGAAGTTGGGATGTTCGTTTTCTCTCAAGCACTGTAACTACACCATTAAACTGACCATCACTGGGGGAATGCGGAAGGTTTCTTGCTATTTTGGCTCCCACCTGAAGACACAGTTAGCAGTTGCCTTGCAGAAGAAGTGGTGTCAAATCTCAGCATTGGACATAACGCATAGCATCCCCTAGTATATCTTTGGGAGAGGCCAAGGCCAAAAGTAAAGCTGAAGATCTGCTTATTCCTGACAGGACAAGGACTAGTGATTTTCTCCCTTTTGCTTCTACTCAGTACCGTTAGCTACCTGTTTTCGAAAACCCTAGCAAACACACCTCCATAATGCATATATTGCCCAAGAATAACATCACATCACAGATCTGCCAAAAAAAAAAAACCTCTGATAATGAAATTTATGAGTTGTAAAGATGTCTCTTTTGAGGCAGGGGAAATAAATCAACAGTAGGGAAGAAAGGCTAGTAAACTCAAATATGTGAAGAGAGATTTGTGTGTCTGTCCAGGCTTTTCTGCACTGGGGAGTTATGCTGAATTAGCTAAGGTCTACGTTAGGAGAAGTTCACATGTGCACACTTTCTTCTGGGACAAGTCTTTAGGAGACCATCTGGTATTCACAAATACAAATTTAGATACCATTTTTATAAAGCAGTTTTGTGTTCATAATCTCTTTTGAACCGTTTCCCTGATTAGACAAATGCTTCAGGTTACAAAATATACTCTTAATGAAAATGCCAATGTTCTCTTTAATAATTATATTAATAGGAGTTATTCTTATTGGTTTTTATCTTCTTTTTTTTTGCTTAGTAAGGTGGTTCTTCATGAGTATTTAATTTGTATGTACTGCTACTGGTTGTACACCATCAGACATACTGACAGTAAGCCAGCATTGTTTGCCAAACCCTGTAGTTGAGATTTCAAAATAACCTTTTCCCGAGGAGGGTTTGAGCAAAGATTTCAAGATTTGACCCAGTAAGTTTGAAATAACTTCAAAACAATTTGGTTGTGTTTTAGAAGTAGTAAATGGTAGTTACTGCCATCTCGGAAGCCAGAAGCTTTTTTTGAAGTTATTAGACATACCAAGTTTTGGTGTGTATTAATCTACTGAATGCTGTCTATTTGCACATCTTCAGGAAGCAGCATTATTATGAGCTCTTTTAGGTGTTAGATGCTAATAAAATTAAATAAATTGAATTCAGACTTTAATAATGACTTAATATGGCACAATGTTTTGTTGCTAAATGTAGGCAGGGTTTAATAGGAACTAGTGCTGCAAATTAAAAGCTGCCTACATTTTAAGACTGTTTAAGGGACCAATTTTCAGATTGTACACATTTCGTCTTTGTTTAATTGGCTTTCTTCATGCTACATATTCTTGTAAGATTAGAAACAATTGATGATGGTAACTAATGCAATACGTATTTTCTAAGTTCAGTGTACAATTGTTGTTGAGTAAGAACAAAGTTTGAAATTAAACAGTTTATTGTCTAGTGGACTGCTATCACAAAAACTAAAAAAATACTGTTATTTTTGGAAGATAGCTTGATGAATTACAGTGTACATTAAATATAATTGTTGTCTTTTGTAACCTATCTGACTAACCATCAGTTCCAGATAAGCACACGCATATATTCTGATTTTTTTTTTTTAATATTACATCCCTTTTTACTGCCTCTAGTACCTATCAAGACTTATCCATCTGGTACTCTGTCCGTCCAGAATGTAACTAACATCGTGGTTGTCAGAGCCCAGGGCTTTTGGTGTGCATGCACTTTCATAGTTGGGATGCTGAGAATTTAGTTTGAAATGTGTATATATATAGTATGAATATAGTGTATAATGCAAAGTTCAAGAGTCACTCTTTCTGTTGCTCTCTTTTGCCTGGTTTTCTGTGTTGCATATGTTTTGTATGGTTGACGGTTACACATTCAAACCAGCTCAAGATTGAGTTATACTGGAGCTTTCTGTTCAAACATTTCAAGTCTCTTATGTAGTCATATTGTCCAGAAGATGCAACTGGAGTCCTATGGTTACGAACGCTTAATTTCTACATATGCAAAATTTTGAATAGGCAAAGGATTCCTCAATGGTATACCGAGTATTTAAATGTAACTTTAGTAGCTGGAAAATGGTGTTGAAATTTTGCACCCCTTTTATAGTGCATTTTTTCATCCAGCAAGAACTTTCTCATACGAAACCTCTTACTGTTCGAATTTATTCTTTTCTTCCTCCAAAAATCTAAATTCTTGACTGACTCAGTTGATTGTAATATAGTAAGAAATTTTGTTGTTATTTCAGATACAGTCATCACAGTTACAGAAATTTTTATGAAATACACTTCTAAAAGTGATAATCTACACTGAGAATACAGAAGTTGTATTGATGATAACCACGATCCTTTTCCAAGTTATGGGAGGTTTTTTTCTTTTTTTTTTTTTTTCACAACCAGTGCTGTCACACCTCAATTTTTCTTTTTCCAGGTTTCCGAAATTTACATCTGGATGACCAAATGACCCTTCTGCAGTACTCATGGATGTTCCTAATGGCTTTTGCTTTAGGATGGAGATCATATAAACAATCAAATGGAAATCTCCTGTGCTTCGCACCAGATCTGATTATTAATGAGTAAGTAAGACGTGAGTCATTTTCCGGGTTTCTCAGGGTGATACGAGACTCCCCACAGTATTTCTGGGTTTTGCACTTGAGAGGTGAATCACTGGGTATCAGATACTTGCAGAGATCACAAATCAGTCTGTCATTTGCAACTTGTTTTTCTTTTAGCAAACTGCTTAGTTTTTAAATAAGTGAAATGAAATAAAAAGGTATTTTAGATGTTAAGTGTATTTGTATCAAGAAGTTTTTGTGGGAGGTGTTTGTACTAAAATGTTCCATATTATGACTGTTCCTGCGCCATTCATTATAGTCATTCATTTTATCAGAGCCAACACAGTTGGAGCTAAAAATATATCTAGGATGGAGAGAAAATTTTGGCAAATTGCATAATGTTCTCTATGTTTATTGTATAAAAGTGATAGTATGGTCCTACCAGTTTCACAGAGTTCTTGATCAGTTAAACATTTATATCTGAACCTGATTAAAGTCTGGTTAAAAAGACAAGGTTACAAATGGAAAAACTTGCCTGATTTATATTTTCTTGTTGAACTTTGTTGTCAATTTCCAAGAAAAGTTGAATTTGCTAGAATATTTGGGCATCTTTTTTCTTGCACTGTGTGTAACTTTTCCGTGTATTTTTCAACTTCATGTTGTGCAGTAATTCTGTGTAGTAGAGGAGTGAAAGAGGGAATTTGGGATTGTTGAGGTGATGGGCAGAAGGCTTAATTTGAGATGCAGTGGGGATAAACATTTTGCAGAGAACTACGCATAGTTATATTACTTTCTGTATGCCGTTTCAAAGGTGTAGTAGCCGGTCAGGTTAGGTTATGCCTTTCTACGTCCAGTCTGGAGAGCAAACACTCCATCTAAACCCTCTCCTGCCTTCAGGAATGGGTCCCAATGGACTGTCACACTCTCCTGCCTTTTACTTGGAAGCCAGCTTAGCAATTGTGTCCTTCAGCTCGTACTTTAAAACCCTGCTTCTTCAAGCAGGTGCAAGAGTGTCTGTGTAGTCTGTAACAGACCTTTCCAGTGATCTTTCCCTCTTGCAGTTCCTGTGATGCTAGCAGTGTTTATAAAGCCTGTCGAGGCAATTTGTCTGTATTTTGACTTAGTTGCTGAAAATATTCTGTGGATGTACATCTTTGAGATTGCTGGTCAGAGCCATTCAAAACCTAGTTTACCCATCTGCAGATTCCAGTTAAGGTGATGCTATCCCTGTGGAATTTTTTTTTTCATTATTTCTTTTTTCAGTTCTTTTGTGGCAACTAAAACTAATAAATATGATTACACAGGGCCTTTGACACCTACAGTCAAACAGCTTTTTTAGCATCACAGTTTCACTGACAATAATTTAAAAGGTGATGCAAGTGTCAAGGTTTTATTCATGTCTCTGTTTTTCTGTCTTTAAAATGGACGCAATACAAACCCCTTTGGCATGCTTTGAGACACTGGTCTTAATGTTTTTGTTCCCATTGCACTTCAGTATCAGATGTCCCAAATATGTTCTCTGTTTAAAAACAAATATAGTAATTTTTACATATTCTATGAGATCAACCATTTACATTTCAGACTGCATCTTTTTCATGTTTATTTATTCCCTTTATATTTTTTCAATGTAAATATTTGTCCAGGCTTTTATAAACTGTAATAATTTCTTTATAATAATAATTTTTTTTAAAAAAATGAGGAGCAGATTACAGGTGAGGGACCATCTGTGTGCTTACGTTTATTAAAGTTCTTAGAATATGTGTCTGGAGTAAAATAGTCTCTATGTGGTGGAATTGAAATAATTGATGTTGTCACTAATAAGCATTATAACATCTAGTTTGCTTTAAGTCGGAGGTCTCCTGCTGTTTTATCAATGGGTCAAAACCACAGAGCTTTACAGCTAAGTACGTGTTGATACTCTTTAAAAAAACAAACAAACAAAACACCGCAAAAAACTGCAAGAGTAATCCTATTATACTAAATATTAGTTCTCAAATTCATTCTAGGTACAGTTTTGGAACGTAAATTGTTTATCAAAATGAAATTTGTTTTCAATGAAATATGTAGACTGAGAGAACTGCAATTTCTTCTCCATTGTGCTACAGGTTCCCTGTAAAACTCTGTCTGGTTGTAACTTTTTATGTACCATTCATCTGTAAAATACAGCCACCTCTGAATTAAACGTGGCAAATACTGAATAATACCTAAAACCACTGCCTAAGTTACAAGAAGCTTATGAAGCACAGTACCGCGGGGAAAACCAGAGCAGCAGTGCCATCGAGGAAGCGTTGCCGATGCTAAAATGTTGGTGTCCTGGTTTCGACTGGGATAGAGTTAATTTTCTTCCTAGTAGCTGGTACAGTGCTGTGTTTTGGATTTAGGATGAGAATAACGTTGATAACACACTGACATTTTCAGTTGTTGCTGAGCAGTGTTTAAAGTCAAGGATTTTTCAGGTTCTCATGCCCTGCCAGCGAGAAGGCTGGAGGAGCAAAAGAAGCTGGGAGGGAGCACGGCCAGGCCAGCTGACCCCAGCTGGCCAAGGGATATCCCATACCATATGGTGTCATGCCCAGTATATAAACTGGGGGGAGTTGGCTGGGAGGGGCCAATCACTGCTCAGGGATAACTGCTCAGGCATCAGTCAGTGAGTGGGTGCTGAGCAGTTGCATTGTGCATCACTTGTCTTTTCTTGGGTTTTATTCTTTTCTTATACTTCTTTTCATTGCAATTATTATTATATTTTATTATTGTTAGTATTATATTTTAGTTTAGTTATTAAACTCTTCTTATCTCAGCCCATGAGTTTTACATTTTTTTCAGTTCTCCTCCCCATCCCACTGGGAGGGGTTGTTCACACTTGTCATTTTTGAGATCTGCAAATGACATTTCTACAGGTCCATTCTTTATATGAACATTTTTCATTTGTAACTAAGAATTTGTTCTGGCTTTGTATCTATTAATTGCAGTTTCAAAGCGTTATATCAGTGCAGGGCTAGAACAAAATTACATGTCTCTGCCCACACTGTGTTGGAATACAGTAATTCCAGGAGGCTTTCTGTCTCTTCAAGCCACAGCCTTTAGATTGATGATGTACCTATTTTTCTTAAATGGAAGTATAAACAAGTTGAGGAGTTGGCAAAAACTTCCAAGCCTCACATGAATCCCTCACGCAGATTTGTATCATTTCAGCCTTGCAAATAGTGGCATATATTCACGTGGATGAGTTTTCAATTCTGTTGCGTAATTTGAGTTTACACATCAAACAAAATGGTATGTATCACGTTACGCTGTGCGATAAACATCTCACTTGTATATAGAATTACACATACTCAAATCTCAATTAATGATTTTTTAAGTATATTTTGCGTACTTTTCACCCCAGAAATTCCTTTAATTTTACTTTACAGAACGGTCTTTACTTTTACTTTTACTTTACAGAAGGGTCTTAAGAAAAGTATAGGTGTTATTACATACAGTGTAAATCAAGAAATAGAACAGACAGACACCTTATAATCACGTTATTTCTTTATATTCCTTTGTATCTTCATTAGTAATAAACTAGAGTTGGTCTCAAACGGCTTCCTTCATGCCACCATGACCTGTGGCTTGCAGCAACACAACACAGGTGAAGTTTTCGGGACTGAATGCAGGAGAAGTTACTGAGTAGTGGTTGCAGAGAAGCCAGTAATAGTTTTTATCTGCTGCTGAGAGCTAAGGTTGCATCGCTAGTGTTAGTGGGGGCACGGGGAATAGTACAGCACACCCGAGCATACAGTGCCTTCGCTGTGTTAGTTGTATGGTTACAGATAAGTGCAAATACTTCTATTTTAATTTTCTTTGGGGTTTGTATGGGTTTCTAGAAACCATTTATTTTATTCCATTTCTGAGCTTTAAAGACTTGTCCTTATATTTGGTACAATTCAGGGTCTTCAGCTTCAGGAAGAGAAACCCTGTCTTTGAAGGATTCTGCAAGCCTAGGTGACTTAAATGGACATAACTGCAAAATACTTTTTTAGGATTGAATTATTTGTGGGGATAGTAAGACTTTCTTTAGTTTCATGTATCTGCTTAACATCAGTCTTTCATGCATTTATCCTTGCACCACCCCTGCCCAATATTATTCCTGTGTATTTATTACTTACTTACATGGAGTAGCAAGATCCAGTAGCTCATATCGACACCTTTCAGGCAACTGTGTGTAACTGGGCTGTACATAAAGAACACGTTTAACCCGTTAAGAGGTTTGTCGTCCTACATTTTCAGCTAACAGATCCTTAGCATTTATAAATATTTTGCCGTGAATGCACAAAAAGCTTCCCAGAAACTAGTGGATTTGTTTTACCTAATGCTCAGGTAGCTTTGGCTGTGGTAGTGCTGAATACCGTTATTCATTAGCACCATTGTAGATTCCTCCATAATTGAATTTTCCAAGTATCATCGATGCAGTCTGTGGTGGGAAAGAGAATTAAACTGTTCTTCTTAAGTCTTAAGTTGTCAGCCTAGTCATTTGACCAGTCTTCTCCTAAAAATTGAATATTTATTGAATATTCCATTTTTATATCTGCACTGCTATCATTTATTTAGGGGAAAAAAAAACATGAAACCAAAAAGAAAATAATCCAATATATTTGAATAATGTTTATCACATATTGGATACCATAAGTTAATACATCTGATAGGGCTAGGTAGGGTGGATTATAAAGTTGCTGTGATATAAAGATAAATTCTTTCCCATAGCATTTGTTGAGTGCAAAAAGGTTCACCATACGTATACATAGCATTGTTTTCACTTCATACGCTTATGGAAAAATGGCAAATATTCAGTGTTCCCTTAGGGTCAGCGATCTGTTGGATGGCAATTACTGCCGACCCCATTTCCACTTCAGTCAGCAGAAGAGCTGCCCGTGCCCTGCACAGGCAGACCATGGTCCTCGCCCGTGTAAACGTGGGATTTCCTTCCCCAGCTCATTCTCTGCCCAGGGAAAAACTACGGAGCAGCCACTGATGGGTTTTCATCCCCAGGCAGGTGGGGGGGTACAGGGGAGTCTTACTCGGCTTGTCGTCAAGGGAAGGGCACAAATGTATTTTAACTTACTTTAAGGCTTTGGAAAATATTTTAGATTTACATTTCTATACTTCCTTTCTGGGTAGGAATAATATAATTCAATGGATTAGTGTGTGACTATTCAGTAGGCTCATCGTTTTACGTTTCAAAACAAAAAATTTTTTTTTTTTAATGGAGGTATGTCTATACTGACTGGCAGTTTTATATGTAATACACACACACACGCAATGCTCAATTCAAGTTGTTGAAAACTTCGGCAGCTTAATAAATCTTAGGCTTTAGACCATAATTTACTATTTGGAGGTTGTATAAACCTCTGATTTTGTAGTATTGTATAACTATTTCCACAGTTTGTGATTCAAAACATGTATTTGTTGGACCTGGCACTATTACTGTATCAGCTTTAGACCTCTAGTTAGGTCACGGTGTACATGAAATTACAGTGAGCAACAGTAACCAATGCACAGTTGTGTTCATCAAGTAGCAAATGCCATTTAATTGCTGCCTAGCTTTGGAAAGAAGTTCTTGGAAGTCCCGTGTCTTGGGATTTTGACTCTGTTTACATGCTCATCGTCTTAGCTCTTTGCTCCTCTTAGGTTTGAGATCAACTCCTTGATCTCATTTGTCCTCATATTACATGCCATACAAAATATCTGTATTGGTGTTATTTGAGTAGAAAGAACATAACCAGTTATTTCAGTTTTATAAGCAATGTTTTATCAGTTCTCTTATTCCCAGAATTTTTCCCGAATGTTCTTTTGTAACTAATTCTGTGGAGTCGGTATCATCTGTTTTTCAGAATACCGGCGTCTTGTTTACTGATTTTTATTCTTTTATAGACGTAGCTGAACTGAATGACTCACAGCAGCGTTGAAAATCATCACATGCTTTTATCATCAGCATGCATCCCACACAGAACGCATATGTACCTCCCATGTACGTTACATCGGTCTTCACTGAGCTAAAACTTAGAGCTAACACCCGACTGGCGTGTTCTTTCCTTTCCCAAGGTAGCTGGTTACAAAGCAGCTGAGTATTAGGTACTTCTAGATAACCAGTGGAACTGAGCGGGGAGTAGGACGAGAGCCCCGAAGCCCCTGCTCTTTGCTGGGGCTGTGGTCCGTGACTCGACCCGGATCCCCGGACAGCCTCCCTCCACGCACAGCCCTGATGCGCTGTGGCCAGCAGATCTGCGAGGGGTTCTCTGGGACCTCTGCCCGGACCGGTCGCCGGCAGTAAGGACGATCCAGTGAATCAGCTTCCCTCTTGCTCTGACACAGCCTGGATCCGCTGCCCTCCAGGGCGTAGTGCAGGGCTCATCTGCGCACTCGGGCTTCTCTGAAGGGAGGCAGGCTGTGTTTTGTCTTGGGGTTTTTCAGAACCGCAATTTGCATAACCTTGGTATTACCAAAAATCTGCGTTTCTTCTTATAGATTCTCAGAGTTGTGGGTGTGATTGCATTTACAGCAGATAGAAATTAATGGCAGGCTGACCCATTTCATAATGTTTATTTTAACCTTCTGCCCAGAAATGGTAATAGTTTTACATGAGGAAAACTGCTGAGCCCTGTCATAGAATGTGTTTAAATTACTCAATTTGAAATCTGTAAGATGCCCTTTGATACAGCCCAGAGGGGTTAGGAGAAAATCTGCTAAACAGTCGAATAGTGGCTTTGTCTTAAGTGCCCCGAGAAATATCCTACAACTGAACATCTCACACTTACTCGTGTTTCATGCAAGTTACCTCGTGTGCACTTTGTATTCTCGCTGTTGCTCCTTCATTATTGAAGTCTAACATAATGCCAGTGTTTCTAGGTGCTTGTATGTGCATGCCTGCGTATAGGTGTAGATACCGTTTGTGTGCAAGGCAGTGCTGTTACACTCAGAAGGAATTGCCCAACAGCATGCCTTTGGAAATGATGGGGTTTTAGACTTGCGCTTGCTTTAGTTTTAATGCAGTTTCAATAGCTTGTATTTCTTTCTGTCTTTCAAAACCCATCTGAATTCCTTTTATTCTTAGGTCTTTGCACCTTGAGAAAGGTGCATGTGTCGTCTTGTTTTCACTTAGGGTTTCTTAGGATGCTTGTGACGGTACATTATGTAATTCTCTCACAGGGCTAAGGAAGGGAGAACTGAAAAATGATAGCAGCTTTGGATGAATTGGTGTAGTTTTATAACCAAATCTTTATCTTAACTTATACTGGGATTCAATTTTGTCTGTGTCTTTGTTTAGACGATAGTATTGAATAGGTGATGTCTTAGAAAAGGGGACACATCATGAGCAAAAAATAAATAGCTGGCATCGCTATAGAGAGAATGTGTAGTCATTGCATTTGAAACATACTATTTTGCCTATCTTTTTCTCCTCAAAAGTTTACATGGAAAAGTATAAATCTGTCTTACATTCTTCGGAATTAATCTGTTCTTCTGGATCTTTTACCACCCAAAACTGTAATCCTGCAGTATTCACAGTAACCAGCTATAAAAGCACATGTAAAGAGGATTGTTGGGTCAGGTGAGGTACTAAATAAAAGGAGGAGTTCCTGTCTTGATGCAGGGTGTCATTATAGAAATAGAAAAAATAAAAGGAAAAGAATATATAAATACATAATGTTTGTCATTCTGATTCCAAGTTAAGTGCTTTCCAAGATTTTCCTTTGGTTGTTGACATGTCTTTCCATTTATGGTTAGAAACCTTATTATTACAATAGGAAGGTAATGAAATGCAATTGCAGTACTAGGCATCGCTTTAAGAACGTAAAAGGGTGCAAGAAGTATAAAGTCACTTTGAAAACTGAGAAATTGCAGAAAGTTGATGCTACTGGTGCGCAAATATGTATTAAATTTAGGTGGACTACTCAGAAGTACTGAAAGAATTAGAGAAATCTCGTCTCCAGTATAGTATACCATCATGTCTCTTTATACAGATTAAATACTTCGGGACTGCCAGACTTTGAGAACTTTGTCACACAGTGACTGAACTTAATTTTTATGTCGGGTTTGTGCCGAACTGTTGTGCTGGCTGTTGGTAACAGAGCTTATTGATCGGTCCTTGGTAAAGACAATCTTCCTTTATAACACTGGGATTTAATATGTCACGCTCCCCTCATGCTGCAGTTCTCGGCCGGTGTTTGTGTGTGGTGACCAAGGCAATGGCCCCGTATGGGTTCACTGGAGAAAAAACGAACATAATTTTGCTGTGAGATAGATCACGTACTAGCTTATCATCTGCCTCTACAACCCCCACTGCTCTTGAATAAGGTGTGGAAAAACTTAGATTTAGAACTTTTAGATATCTAGACTTTTAACTAATTTTTATCATTTTATTTCTCAGGCAGAGAATGAATCTACCATGTATGTATGAACAATGCAAACATATGCTTATGGTTGCCCGAGAGCTATCACGGCTTCAAGTCTCATATGAAGAGTATCTCTGCATGAAAACATTGCTTCTCCTCTCTACAAGTAGGTGAATAGTTAAATACCTATGTGAGCAATGTAAGTTTAACTTGCCAGTATTAGGAGCGTGCGTGTGTGGTTTAAAATTGTGTTAGACATCTGAGAGCAAATAAAAGTCAAAATGTGCTTCTTGGCACCTGACTATATAGGGTTAGTGAAGGAAGTTCAGCTTTTAGCAGATACAAGACATTCATGCTAAAATATTACAGATTGTGTTCGAAACTTTGCAGCTCTGACAGAGAGACCTAACTCAGAACTGCAATTTAAAATTCTTCAAAAATACATAAATTACAAACTGGCTGAGTAGCTCAGGACCCAAAGAAATGGGCAAAGCTATAACTTCATGCCCCAAAAATACTTAAAACCCAACTAACCAAAAAAATCCCCAAAAACCACCACCATCTGTGAGGAAGTTCTGATCCAGTGAAGCAGTTTCTCCACAAAAAAGTTTTGAAACTCCCCCAGAAGTTAAATTCTTAAATATAAATACAGCTTTTTGCATTTGCATCTAAAAAGTATATGGTGGATTTACGATAGATATCATAAGATAGATTTATATAATATACTACATGATGGTTTTTATGTCTTTCAATAGGATATGCTGTAGTTAAAACAAGTCACAGCTTAGTAAAATTCTGTTGTCTGTACTGCATGAAAGGTCAAAGTACTGTGTCAAAATAGTCCTTTTAGAATATAAAGAAATAAATTAATGTGAGACATTACATAAATAACTTTTATAATGTTATTTTTACCCTGTATTCATACTCACTGGTACCTAGTGACTTTTTTCTTCTCGTGAGCCGTAGGGCTGTAGCCCCCTGAGGAAGCTGAGCTGTAACCCTGGCTCGGTTGCAGTCCAGGGACTCACCATAGTAAAAAGCATGTGTGCGTGCGTGTGTGTGTGTGCTGTGAGTAGGTGTGAGCCGGGCATCTCGCCATGCACCGCTCGGTCCGTCTGAACGGTTAGAGCATGTGTCTGTGTGTCCTGGAGAAATCCCGTCCCCTGGCCATCCCGATGATACCCACCGTCCAGCAGGACTGAGGAAGCTGCATCTGAGGCAACGACTGTAGTTTTCCTGGAGCCTTTGCTGCTTCTGCTTGACAGAAGATTATTTTTGTTTCAGTGTAGCAACAGGTATGCCAATATGCTTTAAAAGCATCAGTAAGAGCAGCAACGCAAGTGAAGATTTTTCAGTGTGGTACTTCTACATGATGAAAAGTAAATATTTTTAAAAGTTTAAAGTTTGTTACACCGAGGTTCCAGCATTCCTTATCTTTAATATTTCCAGCGAGTAATAGCTCTAATTCTTACAAACAAATGAGAACTTGGTAGCTTTGGGCTTTTCGCTAATGAAAGCAGGAGGATTTTGTAACCCCGCGCTGTCCGCACTGTGAAGCCCTGGGTGATGAGTGCGGGCAGGAGAGGTGTCAGCTGCGGGACGCTGCCATGACCAGTTCCTCCCCGGGCCTGTCACCTCGGTGGCCTGGCAAGGACCAGCACAGCCTTGCCTGCCAAGCCCAGAACTGGGACAAGGGCTCTTTTCAGAGGAAACTTTTGGCTCCACGCTGCCGTAGGCTTTGTAGGAACTTGAAACTTCCCTGAAACTGCAGATTTAAAGCAGTTTCTGAAATCTCTCCCAAAAATTCCTCAAGTGTTTTGGATGTGGTGTAGGCCAACTTTCCTTACAGGAACTGGAAATTTCCTTAATTGAATTTCCATGGCAGAAATGGTGAAGAGGCAACACTCGTAGAATCAAGCCCATTCACGAATCAAGTATGGCAAGCACTGGCATTAACCAGCAGAAGGCCTGTTTGTGAAAGACAATATATTTTCACATTTCTTTTTGGGTACATACATTGTGTAAGTGGTAGATTGTGGAACTTCTGAAAATTGAATAGCTGAAATTTGTATAGCTTTTTAATCCATTACTTCACAATTTTAATTTATGTTTGTTGTGTTTCTGTGTAATTTTTCCAAGAGAAGAGGAAGATGATGAGGAAGAAAACAGGAATCCCACACGGGTCTATACACACAGCTCACGCGTAGATGTAGCTCACAGACCTTTTCCATTTAAATTGTTGAAGCAACAGTTGAGATGTTGTCACCTCCTGGGTAGACAAGGCAGACAAGATACTTCACTCCAACGTCTCGCAGATGCTGACAGTGTAGTGAGGGTTGGATTTTTTTAAGGAAGAGAGCGTGCTTTAGTGGCCTCTTTCCTCCTCTCTTGCTTCCAGTTGGTTTGTCTCGGCTCTCTCTCTTCTCTGTCTTCAGCTCTTTCCATGTACTTCACCAAGGTATTCAAAGGCTTCAAATCAAGCATCTGAAGGAGCACTGGAGTCCATATGCTTGATTTGTCCCAATTTGTGTACTAGTCCTTGGCGTTTAGAAGGACCATCCTAGTACGAGAACATAGGCGCAGGGACTTAACGTGGATTTGAGTCTGAATGCGGGCCTCAGTCCCCACGCCTTGGGTTTCTAACCCACAGCTCCTCATCTGTACGGTGCTATCTCGATGTCCCACCCCTATTCCAAGAAGCTCTGCCTGAGACCCGAGTCCTCCGTGGCTTGGGCAGTCACTTTGTTGTCCAGTCCCTCCATTACCTCTTGCTCGGACACGTTATTTGATCCATGTCAGGAGGCTTGGAACTAGATGATCTTTCAAGATCCTTTCTGAGCCAAGGCATCCTGTGATCCTACCCTTGCTCCTCCCTGAACACACAGAATTTTTCTGGAACCTTTCCAATGTCACGTTTTCCCCAGACACTGAGAACATGGGAGCTGCAGCCCTGGTGGTTCTTCATCAGGGTGCTTCCAGGGCTTAGTGCTGTTGCCTCCCTGGTCCAGTTCCCTTCCCTCTGTGTCTGGTAGGGTTACCTTTGGGTTGGTTTGGTTTTATTTTGCCAGCAGTCCTGTGCTATTTGCTCAGTTACTCATCCGACTCAGTTTCTGCTCTCTGTCCTTGTCTCTCAGCTGTCATTTCATTAAGTCCGAGTCCTTTTTGTTTTGGTCATTTTTGTGTAATAATGTGAGAGAACTTAAATAATGGCACAGTTCATAGATGTATAATGTCTTAAAGGTTCATATCAATGTTACAGTTCCTAAGGAAGGCCTGAAGAGTCAATCTCTGTTTGAAGAAATTCGTATGACATACATTAAAGAGCTGGGGAAGGCCATAGTGAAAAGAGAAGGGAACTCAAGCCAGAACTGGCAGCGATTTTATCAACTGACTAAACTGTTGGACTCTATGCATGATGTAAGTTCTTAAATGAATACTGTAGACGTTCCAGAGAAATAAGTTTGGGGATATGACAGCAATCTCCTCTATCCTTTATTTAAAGGGATAAATATCGGGGGCGGGGGGGGGCAGGAGGTAGTCATGCTTCCCTGCTGTCTAACTAAAGGCTAATTGAAAGGGGTGAACATGGTGCTTTCAGACTGCTTTTGCAGTGGACTCCATCGCAATTAATTTTATAATTAATTTTCGGTCTCTTTAGTTTTTAAAAATGATGTTGCTTTAAAATGGAGGAGCTCGGAAATTATAAATGATTTTGCAGTAGTAGCAGAAGCGTGAAGTTTAAAAACAGTATTATCTCAGAGACAAACTATTCAAGAATCTATGGTATTGTTTGAAATTGTGTTAAAATACTAAAAATATGATGCAGTATTAGTAGCAGTCTAATTTTGCAAGGAATTTCAGAATTCAGACTGTCTCCTTTCACGGTATGTACTCCAAATTGTGCATATAGTACAAAGTAGTCCAAGTACTGTTTAAGCTGGATAAGGTGAGGGAAACTTTGAGACCTCAAAATTACTTCTTTTTTTCTTGTTACTGTACCAAGCACCTGGAAAGATTTTACTAAGCTTATCCCTGTGTATGTTATTTGTATGCTAGAATGGGAATTGATCCAAAATCTCTTCAGTAATTGTAAAGACCTTGCACAATCTGTTCAACTACTAAATGGCATTCTAATATAAACCGAGACTTACTAATTAAAAGGAGGGTAACTGTGCACATCTGCCCTGCGTCGCAAGTATTGCCTGTGCAGGGTGCGGGGCGTGCGTCGGGTCGAGAGCTGGCCTGTCGGAAGAAGGAAGGATGTAGGTTAGTAGTTCTGCCGTATGTATCCGTGTGAAAGTAATTCTTTGCTTTATCACTTGTAGGTGGTTGAAAATCTTCTGAGCTTTTGCTTCCAGACATTTTTGGATAAATCCATGAGTATTGAGTTCCCAGAAATGTTGGCAGAAATCATCAGCAATCAGATACCAAAATATTCAAATGGAAATATCAAGAAGCTCTTATTTCATCAAAAGTGACTGCCTTAATACAAAAGGGTTGCCTTAAGAAAACGTCAAATGATAGCTTTTTTTTTTGTAAAGAAAAAACCTACAGAACTTGTTAATTTTGTCCTTGCAGCGGTGTTTCTTTTGTAATTATGCACTACATGTGGTTTACAGAGGGCCAAGATTTAGGCTATGGAAGCAGCGGATTTCTTACGTTTGGTAAATAGTTGGGGAGAAAGGAAAGGAAAATAAATCTTATTTGTCAGAAATTATATCTCTCCCCTTGTGCAACATCCATGGATGCATCAAAACCACCGGTGACAAGATCTGAAGCTGTGTTACGAACATTCTGCTAATTAATTTCTGCAGTTGGCTGGACACAATTTTCTAGGCTTTTTTTTTTTTTTTAGTGTTCTGGATTTTTTTTTTTTTTAAAGTTAAGGTAGCATTTTGGTTTATGCATGTAACCTGAAGAAAGTTTACAAGTGTATATCAGAAAAGGGAAGTTGTGCCTTTTATAGCTATTACTGTCTGGTTTTAGCAATTTCCTTTAACTTTATATACCGTGAACTAGGCTTGTTCATTTTTTCTTACATAATTTTTTTGTAATACTTCAAGATGCCTATTGTACAGCTGGTTTTTTAAGGTGGGGCAGCTCGTAGCTTTCCTAAATGACCTCTAGACATTAATCCTCGAGTATATTCGCGTGAAAATGGGTTGGGCTTTTCTAACCTAATAGCTTTCAACTGTCAAAGTGACCGTAAAAATTTGGCATTTTTTTAAGGGCCAGGGTGGGTGGGAGAACACTCTCAAATCTAATTTAAATAGATGTGAATGAAACAAATACTTTTGGTATACGTGCAAAAGTGTAGGATATGCAGATTCATAGAAAATTAACCCAGTCGTAACTGGATGCAAATGAGCAGGTTATTTTATATATTGAAAAAAAAAAAAAGAAGCCTGATTTTTTGCATATAATGCAACAGCCATAACTATAAGAGTCATGGGCTGCATTGATGCCAAGAAGATCAGTCCTGACTGCCCATCAGGAAATTTTCAGGAAAATATGCATAGCTTAAGAAAAGTTTACTTCTGTGTGGAGAAACTCACATTTTCTATACGCTTACAAATCTATCATCATACAAGTATATATGGAAAAATACCATTGACTTAAGAGGCAGACTGCAATTATGCCCAGTGGTTTGGTTTTGTTCTGTTTTTCTTGTATCGATCCTAGAAATCTTTTCCTGGGTGAGGTGTTCCCCGCCGCGCAGGCGGTGAAGGCGAGGAGCTGCGCTGGCTGCCACGCTGGATCCCGGCCTCGGAAGCGCTGTGGTTAGAGACCCGTTTTCCCGTCCTCACCTGACGCTGCCTGGTTCAGCCTCTTTCCTGGAGAGCAGGAAAGCTCCGCTACTGATTTCGTGGTCTTCGAGTTGTCTGTCACCCTTTCTGTCCTTGTAAGGCTGCACCCCTTCATACGAAGTTACTAGCGTGCCATAAAGTTACCATAGGTCTTGTGAATTTCTCCTTGTTGCCATCGATAACTATATTTTAAAACGTTTAGAAGCTGTAGTAGCCTTTTCTACGTGCACCTTAACAATTTTCTGTATCTCAAAATTTAAATATTTGCTAAGCCACTCTAAAATCTGATTTTTACTCAAAGTGGCCAAATTATTTGTGTAATAGAAATGAGAAAGATCATCTGATAAAATATAAAACCTAATATATTTTTATATTTAGTTATAGTTTCAAATATGTATAATCGGTATATTCGCTGATCCGAAAAAGAAGGGAAGGGCTACTGCAGCTTTAAAGGCAATTTATTAAATGATTGTAAAATAGCTTGTATAGTGTATAATAAGGATGATTTTTAGATGACAGATTGCTTTATCATGATACATGTAGTTATATTTTTTGTAGGGGTCACAACTATGCTGAATGGTAACCCGTACAAGTTGTGGTTTGTCTGGAGGTGGTACTGAAGGCATCGGTGTTTAGTATCCAAAGAAGTACCCTGTTCAGAAAGGAAAACCTGTGTTCAGTGGATGTTTTTGGGGTTGATTTTATGTTTATCAAATCACTGTGTAAAAATTCAAGTTGGAGCTTGGATGGAATACTCCTATCTGTATGGTTGGTTACCATTCACGATTCACTGCTAAATCAGACCTCCGCTGCAAAAAATGTAAGCTGGACGTGCACCTCTGAACATACGGGGTTAATTTCATATACAGCCTCACGTACCACAGCAAAAACAGCTTGAAAAATTTGGCAATAATACCCATACAGGTACCAGCAATATGTAAATATAGAGCATAGGTTGTTCACAGTACACTAGTACATTTCTATTGTGCAGCAAAAGTTTGTTTCCAAGTGAAATAGGAAACTAAATTTTCATCCTTTCTTAAATCTCTTTTTGAATGTTATACCTATTAAAAAAAGATACTATATTCAGTACTTTGGAGTAAAATATCAACTTTAATAAAAAAAAAAAGTAATCATTCTCTTCTCTTTGATCTGTAAAGAATATGTGCATTTCGTAACTGGTAAGGTAAAAGTTCAGTATTTTAATTCTAACTTTCAGCCCAACTCAATGAAAATATTCATGTGACCCACTGGAGATACAGATAGGAGTTTCATACTGCTTGGTTTCGGGTGGGCTCTTCAGTTAAAAGGAAAACTGTTTTTACCACAGAGAAGGTTTTTTAAAATTGCACCCCCAGATACCTCAATTTGAGCCTGTGTGATTGTGCGGGCGGGCGTGCACGTGTGCAAACGTTTGTGCATTTGTATACACAAAGATACAAAACTTTTTTTTTCTTTTGCCAGCAGAAAAGTAGCTACAGTGAACACGAACAAATTACCACCACCTTGAGAGAACTGATAACGTAGGAGAAGAGAGGCTCTCTACCCCCTTTTTGTCTATATGCCTGTATATTCATTTTTAGTTTATGGATTTAAGGAAAAAAAAAAAACAAGGAAACTGTGATGTTAGAAGAAAGCAATCGTCCTGTACGTGCTGTTCAGTTTTAAACTTCACAATTAAAGTAGGTAGTGCTTTAGTAAGCAGTGAGAAGTCCGTGTTCTGTGTGTCCGTAGTCCTTGTAGCGCAGTGGGTAGTATCTGCACTCTGGATAAAGCAGGGAGAATTCTGACTTTGTCTCTTCAGTGCCTTATCACAAAGTGCATGCATCCGACCGAGGGACGGCCGCGCCGGCAGCTCGGGACGCGCGCGTCCTGCGTGCTGGAACTGGCACACGGCCGGCGCCAGGAATGGCCTTACTGGGGGAAGCTGGGGAGCGGGGATGGAGGGGGAGCGGCCGCCGGACCCCCG
>NW_009620159.1:0-29713 GCF_000690535.1 Cariama cristata
AACCATAACGATTCTCTGATTCTATGATTTATACACAACTGACCTCTTATCCACTTTTCCCTCTATTTTGCCACATTTGTTCCTCCCCAATCCATCTTTGTCCCTGCCTTTACTCACTGGTGATCCTTCACTTTCAATATCCCATAATAAGTTTCACATGATCCCAAGACTGTCTTCCCACTGTATCCAATAACCCCTATACCCTAGCCCTATACCCCTTCGGGCAATACTTCCACAAGACATTTGGAATTTCTTTCTTCCATCTTAGTGGGTTTTACTCAAGGGTACATGGGGAAAGTATTGGTCCTAACTCCACTCTATGTGGACCATAAAATTGTGCCCCTAGCTATTTCTATCTCATTATGGAGGCATCAGCACCCATCTTGTCAGTGTTTGGAAATACCTGCGTATGTGGAGGTATCATCGTGTACCTTGTAGAAGAGAAGAAAACAAGCAGGCAAGTAGGCAGAACCACAGCTGTGCTATTCCTGGAAGTTGCTCACATGGCACAGTTTGGGAACTTAAGAGTGCTCCTGATTTAGTGAGTCGTCTTCCTTGTGAGATGCAGCCAGTTTTCAGCTGCATCATACCAACAATGGTATGATTGGTCCCTGGATACATCAGTTTCTGCATCTGAAACAAAGAAGATTCTGCGTAACTTTGTGCACTCCCAGATACTTCATGAAATCAATAAGGCACATCTGTGCTTGCATATGAACACAGAGAGAGCCAACAGAGAGCAAGGGAAGAGTCAGAGGCAAAGAGTTAGGCAGTTAGGCAGACTTCTATCAAGGAAAACTTTCCCCTCAGTTTTCAAAAGAATTATACCCATCTCAGAGCAGTCATACTGAGAAACAACACATCCTCCCTTCTTACAGGTGTACTGAATACAGTCCTACATGCTACATTATGCTAGCAATTTTCAGTCTATTGGCTCTTGGGAAAACCAGAGAATAGAATATAGTTCTTCCTTCTGGGACAAACACTGTCTGCTAGTGCATGGAGGAGCTCAAGGACCTCAGTTCCATTTCGGTAACAGTTCCAGCCCAGACCACTTTGCAATGGACTGAGCTTCCTGAAGTCCCTAGGTGCTGGCAGCAGCAGGAGCAGGACTACTCAGCAAAGGGGGATGAGCTGAGGGTGGGGGGGTAATCACAGCACAGGCAGTGTTACCAATGAGGGTGCAGTCCCACAGGCTTTGAACATAGTGGGCAGCACAGGGTGCTGAGAACAGGGTCTATTGGAAGTCCCCAACAGGGTAAAGTAACCCAACAGATCCAGGGTCCGCCTACAAACAGCAGGAGATAGGGCCAGAAGCAGGGCTGGGAACAAGGGTACAATGCAGATCCAAGAGCCCCACCCAGCAGACAAGCTACAGGCAAGACAGATTCAAAGCTGACCCAACAGCCAGGACTTCAAACAGGCACAGCTCAGGCAGAGAGTAACACCCCAGGCCAGAGCTTTGATAGTGCTCCTGGGCCTGTGGGCAGAGGGCGCAGGTGGAGGCCCCCCATGAGACTGCTCAGGCCCATTAAGGTGGCCCTGGTGCACTCAGAGCCCTAATACCTGGCTGATGGCATGTACCTCTTAAAGTTAAATGGGGTAATGCTACCTCAAATGTACTTTGTAGTGTTGTTTCTGCATTTTGAAACAAAATAGAACTTGGGTGAACATAGGATGGCGTGCAAACCTGCTTTGCAGCTGTTGCAATATTTTAAATACTTGGACTCCTGTCTAATGTAAAACCTTCTCCACATACTTGGCTGGATTTGGTAACCTTCTGAAGGCAATTAGTCTGATTCATAAATGGGCCAGGTTTCACTTCTCTGAAGGTGCCTGTGGGATTCACTCTGTGGAAAAGATAGTTCTTTAACCCATAAATACTATTTTTTTCTTCCCTTTGTCAGCTTTGTTCTTCTACCATTTTGGTCAGTATTGTTCTTTAGTTTACATTCACTACTTGTAGTAGCATAATATGTAGTGTGTATGGATGCTCTGTTACTCTTCCTCTTTTTAATCATCCACATCTGCTAACTGAGAGGTTGGAGTGCTCAGCAAGCATTTACTGAAGTGATTAACTAACTTGCATTTTATAATATTTGAAAATTTTTTTTGAGTTACTGAAATAAAATATAGACACTTAGTGTGGATATTTGCACAGGGCTTACTACATTATTTTTTCCCAGATTTGTTCAACATAATACTAAGGATTTTCACAAAAAGAAAATCAGAAAATGTGGCTGATGTGCTTGAGCCTAGTTTTAGAATAGCCTATTTCTGGCCTTGCTACTGACTGTTAAATACCTTTGAGCAACTTATTTAAACTTTATCTAAAGTGTATTGAGGCAGCTTTCGTGTGGGTGCCCTTACCAGCCTTCATACCTTCATATCTTTGTAATTCCCATGCTTTCAAATGCATCTGGGATATTACAAAAACAGCTCTGGGATACAGGGTTGCAACAGTAGAGAGGAAATCTGGACCTGGCCACTCTAGTAGCTACATTAGGTTTGTCAGAAGACTTAAATCTGCCTAGCAACCAGTGATGTCATGGTCAGGATGACGCTAATCACAGCATAATTTCTTGACCAGTGTCATATTCACACAACTGCCTGATGGTACTGTGTTCATTGAGAGTTTTTATTCATGCATACAGATGAAGTCTGTTTGGATGTTTCTCCTGTCACCCTCTCTCGTACCATCCAGTGGAAGATAACCTCAACTGCTTAGGGTCTTTCAATAATTGTACCAAAATTATGAATGCATGGGTACACAAGTAGAAAAAACCCAACGTTGTCATTAGGTGGAGTTGTCTCTACATGTATTCCCAGACTTTCAAGCTTTCCACACCCCAGGTTTAACTTTGCTAGATCAACACTTTGTGAAGGGACAAGGTCTGATATAAGCCATGGAGAGCCGTCTCATCCTTGGGCTCTACATTGTCTAGCCTGATCTGTATGCTGTTGTCAGGAACACAATCTTGACCATTGTGCCTCATGGATATGGGTCTGCCCATCACCATCCTTCCTACCCCACTCATTGTATGCCATCCACCCAGCTTCTCCTTCCATCTGCTGATGCCCATTATAGTCCAGCCTACACACATCCCAGTCTCGTTTCTGTGTTTATCTCGTTCCAAACATGCAAACTATACTTCCCAGAAAAGGTCAGTCTCTTTCTGGTTGTGGGATGGGCTTTGCAAGGACAGTTGCTTGATTCAGATGGGCATCTTCTGAGAAGCATGTAAAAGGCAGGCTTGGTATTAGAATCATAGAATCATTTAGGTTGGAAAGGACTTTTAAGATCATCAAGTCCAACCGTAAACCTAGCACAGCCAAGCGCACCACTAGACCATGTCCCTAAGCACTGCATCTACATGCCTTTTAAACACCTCCAGGGAAGGCGACTCAATCACTTCCCTGGGCAGCCTGTTCCAGTGCCTGACAACCCTTTCGGTGAAGAATTGCCTTCCTTATATCCAATCTAAACCTCCCCTGGCCGCAGCTTGAGGCCATTTCCTTTCATCCTATCACTGGTTACTTGGGAGAAGAGACCGACCCCCACCTCACTACAACCTCCTTTCAGGTAGCTGTAGAGAGCAATAAGGTCTCCCCTCAGCCTCCTTTTCTCCAGGCTAAACAACCCGAGCTCCCTCCATCACTCCTCATAAGACTCATACTCTAGATCCTTCACCAGCTTTATTGCACTTATCATACCCTTCATATTGGTCTCCTACTGAGAGATTCTCTCTGCTCATACCTCAGGACTGCTTGGTGGCAGTGTGAATGGGCCCTTACAGTCCTCCTACCCACGTAAAATCCCTATGGAATCATAGACCCTTCCAAGAATTTATATGGGAAAGGATTTCTGGATGTCATCTGGTCCAAGCCCTTGCTCAAGGCAGGACCAACTTAGATCAGGTTGCTTACGGAACATCTCCAAAGAACAGAATTTTTGAAGCAATTAGCCCCACTACCTGCTGCATTTGCTCACTCTCATGCATACAGATAAGCAGTCCTAGGCCAGTTTCTTGCAGTCAATACTGAAATATACTGATCCTGCCAAAGGTGAGACTGGTGAGATTTCACATAGCAGACACACAAGCACAGGGCTCAAGGCTTTACCATGTTCAGATTTTGGGCCCATGAAAGAAATTAAGAGATGCCTAATTTCATTCACCTCCCTCATAGAAAAAGTTTTATTTCACTCTTCTGTGGAAAAAAGATGGAGGAAAGGCTTCTTCCTTAGCATGTTATCTCTGTGCTACCTGAGCTGCAGACTGCTAGGCAGACTCTGACTACTGTGTCCTTTTCTGACTGCATTTCTTAAGAAAAAGTCCTTGTCTCAAAGAAATCTTGTATATTTTGATTTTTGTTTTTGCACTCATCTGCTTTTTTAACTGTTTTTCCTTAGTCATGGAAAAAGAACAGTTTTTCTCCAGGATAAGCCTGGACAGACGAAGAAGGAAGACCTAACGTCTTCAAACGCTGTTTAAAATGCCCTCCCTGTCTCTATGCAAAGAAAATCCATAGTTGGCTATTGTTTATTTCAAAATGAAATCTGACTCTAACATTGGATTAGAAATATTTTTTCTGATGTTAAATCTTTGTCTAACTGGAGTATGACAGCAGTAAGGTGCAGGCATATTGTTATGAGTTTAATTGAAGTATTTATTAATAATAATGAGTACATTCAACAGCATCAATCTGTTTATGAGGAGTTTCTCACTTTGTGCAAAACATCACAAATAGATTTGTGCTCACATTCCTTTAGAATATAAAGACTGCTACTGTGTTAAAAAACAATATCTGGTTTTCTTTTTAAGGTTTGTCTTAGAAATTCAGATCCAGAAAATATATGAAGCCACTGAGAAGTGAAAGAATAACTGGATGCTCTATCAGAACTTCAGCTATAGGATATTGCTTCTGTAGATCCACAGGAAGAGCTAATCTGTAATAGTTGCTTTTCTTTTAGACCACACGCCTGTGATTTTATCATTGCATTTCTTGATGGATTGACTGACTCATAGGCCTGGATTTTTCTGGTTGCAAACACCTGTATGAACAAATCTTTAATGCAGTATACACTAACGTGAGTGTATATGTATAGTTATTTAATATGATCAACGTATCTCAATTATTACTTAATATAATATGATATATGATTATTGTAATAAATTATGCATTATATTATACATAGGTATATTGACTGTATGTAATTTATGGATGGGTAACACATTGTACTGAGCAAGGAAGTCAAACTGCTCTACTCCGTGCACTGTTGCCATATTTAGTGCAACTGCACATGTGGTGTTTATGCAAAGGAACCAGTACTTACGTCTGCATTATGGTAAGTAAATTCCTATACCCTTAACATTCATATCAAAGAAATGTGAGGCATTAGGTCTAGTGAAAGAAACCTTCTGTTTATTTTCAGGCAAGCAACCCTCACGCACTGCTTTGCTCTTGTGCCTTAGTGTGAGCTTGGGGTGAACAGCCTTCAATAGGAGCACGTCCATCTGCTGTAACCTATTTAATTTCTTAGAGATCTTTCATCTTTCTGTCATAGACTACACACTGTGATAGTGAGCTGTGAAAACGTGACTGGTCAAATTAATCTCTTTCAAAATCAACAGAGCACATTAGTTGGGAACAACTTGTAATTCAGACTAAAAAAATAGTGGGGTTTATACCAAAGTTTAAAAGGTAAAAATACATGAGGAAAAATGACAATTTTCTTAAGCATTCAGCATGAATGATGCTGCTCATTACCTTTTTGAGAAGAAGATCTCTTTTCTGGGGAGTTGAAGTTTGACCTTTAGAAAACTTCCTCAGGCTTCCCGTGTCTTCTATCCTCTATGCAGACAGACACATTCCTGAGACAGGTACTGCTTTTATTCAGGCAAACTGTATTATTAGGACTAACTACAGCAGGTCAGAACTATTTTTTGTTAAAAATCAATCACTTTGTCAAATCATCGCTTTGCAAAAATAGGTTTTTTATAAGTTTTTTTTTTTTAAATACACTAAAGTGTTTTTACCTGAAGCTTTTCAGTTCCAACATGGTTCTGGTCAAGATGTAGCTGAAAAACATCAAAGAACAGCCAACGTGATGAGCTGGGATTACTGAGGTTCAAGTCCTTGATTTCAGGGCCTACTCTCGACACCAAGGTTATGAGACATAAAGTTGTCTGTGGCAGTGGACTGGAAGAGAAGGCCAAGACCTCAGTATCTATTTGCTTTGTCTCTGGCAGTCTGGGTGCTTCCCCGAGGGAAGGTTTGGGTTGTGTGATGAAGGAGCTGTGCTACTACTGAGAGAGGAAAACAGCAATTCCCAGAAGTAGCAGTTGTTAAACTGTGAAAGCAATATGATTTACCTAAATGTCCAGCATCAAAACCACAATAATCTATTTCTTAAATATAAATGCCATTATTAAATTAACAAATGGATTTCACAACAGCTAATACTAATCCAATAGAGAAATCTTAACTAGAACGGTCTGAAATCAGAAGTGTAAATAAGGACACTACAGATCAGTTGTGGTCACTACACCTAGCAGAATCAATGTTTCACTGTATACAGAAGAGTACACAAGTAAAACTGCATCTGCAAATCAAACTAAGGAAAGAAAGATACAAAATAGAGTATTTCCCACCAGTGATAAACAGCTAGTTTTTTGAGTAAATTCTGGGTGAAATCTATTTCACTGATCACATAGACTGAGTAGATTTACTGGACAAGAAGAAACGATTGACTGTTCCTTACTCACTTGACTGTACTTATTAATTTCGAAAATATGCAGTGCAAGATGGAGTACTAACTTGGAAGAATCTGCTTAAATTTGAACACATTTTGTGTTGTTTTCTTCATTTTGTCTCACATTTCAGGGGAGACTTTTATGGCATGATGGGCTTTTTGTGGTGTCCAAAACTGATCAAAATAAAGCAAGCAAGTGGTCTTTCCCTCCTTCTCCTGCTGCTTCTGGCTGTACATCTGTGCAAATTCCTTTTCCTGACCCCGATTCTCAACTTTCATGCAGTAAGCCAAATGTTTTTATTTACTTGGTAGAAAACGAGTGCAGCAGAAATGGACAGAATAACTCTTTGCCAGTTTAGTGAACTCACAACAAGTGACATGAGTGTGAGAGCTGATGAAAGAGCATGACCAGAATTGTACTGCTGGAAAACCTCATTTCTAGGCTTTGGCTTCACAGCAATTGAAGCCAGACTAAGTGCTGACTGTTGTGGTCTTGCCCATCTGCTGCCCCTGGCTGTGAATTCCTGTCCATACCTTCCACTTGACTCTGATCTTGCTCAGAATCTTCAGTTGCCTAAGTCTTTGGGAAACTGCACGGGTTTTTTTTGTTGGATCAGTTTTCCTGCTGGCTTAGTACAAACCCTGATCCCAAATGTTAGTGGGGCTGCCAGTGTAGATGGTGGCATGGACAGGAAATGTTTTGGGGCAATGGGGAGAAGCAATTGGACAGCTTGTTTTTCCCCAGGGTACTGGCCCTGCCTTCAGGATGTGCGCTTATTAAACTGTATGAATACTTTTGCTATTATTTTCCTTAATCAAAAATAAAAGGTGTACTGAAAGCACACAACCATTTTCTTTTGAGTAGAAACTACATGAATCTCCTGCAAGTGATTCCTCTGCCATCGCAGGGTTTATTACCTACAAAACACTTTGTGAAGTTAATTTAGCTTCTATTATTTTAATGAAACTGGAAGTTTATCAGGATTCTGAATACTTACTTCTGAGATATGAACCAGATGTTTTATACACATCTGTGTACTATTCTTGTTTAACAGTGAAAAAAAAAAAAAAAAGACTCACTGGAGCCGTACTCTCTCCCCGAGCCACCCTATGTACAAGACAGAAAACACTAGGGCTACCTGTGACTCTTGCTGTTGAGACCTAGACTGCAACGGTCCTAGTCCTGACAGTACCCTTTCTTTTTCATGGTCCTCCCACATTGCCCAGTGGAGTAACAAGGCAGCTGTATGTGGAGATCTTAATTTCTCTAGAAAGTTTTTGATCACTAGTTTTTGACAAAGTGTAATGGTTTTGATTATTTGAATCAAGACTTTCAGTAATGAAGAGGTGGGAGGCACAGTCAATGGGTATCAGACTGCAAAGTTTATTTTTGGTACAGTTAAAAAACTGCCAAAAAAAACAGTCTTGCAAATGTATTTTGAGGAATACTCTTCCACTGACAGGAAATCAGATTGAAGAGTTCTCCTACTTTAGTTGATACTTTAAGCATCAGATACAAGTGTAAAAACCAAATATTAATCCAAATTTAATATTCTGGAGAGAATAGTAAAAATTCCCCAGGTAAGAGTGAATATAGATTTTGTTTCCAACAATCAATTACTTGTACACTTTCTATATTATTATTAAAATGACTAATTTGTTTGCAGATTCAGTATTTGGAATGTGACATGGAATTCTGGGTACAGCAAATTAAAGTTTTGATTTTATATATGACAAAATTTTCCAAGTTTTTCCAATCATCCTTTGCTTTTCAGCAAGTGCTCTCAGAGATGGTAGATTTTCAAGATCTAAAATTTCACCTACAAGGATGGTTTTTCTAGATGCTGTGGCACAACAGTTTCATAAAATGTAAGGAATTGCTTAAGAATCTGAATTCTTCTTAACTGCAGAAACAAAAAAGAAAGGAAAGTAAGTTCTGACAGTAATTTCTATATCCTGGAGAGCATCATGCATCCCTCTCAGGTCCTGTTAGTGTTGAAGGCTAAAGAATGTAGGAACATATAAATATTGGAATGATAAATGAGTCTTACTTTAGACAAACATTCACATTAGTTCTAAACAAGATGTTTGTAAAAAATATTTTTACTAAAATGCTAAACATCTTTATGTAGGCACTCCTAAAGCTGTTTACATCTGCTTTATATTCAACAGTGGAATGGATTTGCAACTGAGACAGCCACAACCACTCCTGTCAAATATTTTCACTTGAGTGACTGCAGGCATTGCTTGTATTACATTCAAACTATGTGTTTGTTGCATAAATCCTGGATCAGACAGTGTCTACAAAGGAAGCTGTATTTCTAGCATAACCATGTAATGCCATGCACTGTCAGCCTTGATCTCATACTTTTGGCCTTTGTCTCCTACTCCCCAGGTACTACTGTACCATATTCTGCATTCAAAGTATTTTTCTGCTCTGCCTGTTTTCTTGCTCCATGCAGATATGTCAGACAGGAGTCACTTTGTAGAAACAGCCTAATTTTAATAAAGTTGGTGAAAACCAGTGAGGTTTCAGATGGCAGACGTAGGAATCAGACCTATAAGAGTGCAAAAAATGGGGGGAGCTAAAACAGATGCAGCAGTCTATGAAGCAGTTTCCTCACTCTGCTTGTGGATGTCCTAGATCTTGTGGGAATATTTGGGACCTTCAGAGAACTTCCAGGAGCTCTTCTTCAGGGTGCCTGCTAGAGTCTAGAGATATGCGCCGGTGACAAACTCAAGTCATTTCTAATCACTTCTGTCAGCCATTCCTTATGAAATGTGCTTTGATCTGACTGCAAGGTCTAGAGGGCAGTTCCCAGAAGCAGTAGTTTCTGCAACAGCTTGTGCAGAAGAGGACTGTCCAAAGAATACAATGGATAAGTATTCAACAATGGTGGAGATGTGCCACAGGGCATAGTACACAGCACCAGATGAAGTTTGTGTCCAGGTTTGAGTCCTGATACATCAGTAGCCTCAACCCAGACAGAGCTCCAGAGAAAGGATGCAAACCCTCCAGATCTGAGGCTGCAGGGAGCGTACCTGTGGTTTTTCTCTGGAGCTAGGGCGGGCAGGGTCCTTCCCCGCAGGAGATGTGTGTTGGTTGGGAAGCTGTGATACCAAGTTACAGAGCAATTGCTTCATTGCAAAGGGTGCAGGGTGAGAGATATAAGAGGCATCTTGAGAAGGACCCCCTTCCACTCTGTTTTCTTGTTCTCAAGTGTCTGTACACAAATGCACACAACCTGGGAAACAGGCAGGAGCAACTGGAGCTCCATGTGTGATTACAGAACTGCAGTATAATTGGAATGACTGAGACATGGTGGGATGCTCACAAGGCCAAAATGCTGCAGTGGATTAATACAAGCTAATTGCGAATGACAACCGGGAAAGACAAGGAGGGCAATCGTCTGTGTGAAGGAGCCTGGCTAAATGGAATGCTTCTGTGAGACAGATGACAGTCTGGTTGAGAGCTTGTGAGCCAGGACCAGAGGAGAGGGCCACTAAGAGTAACATTATGGTGAGAGTTTGTTACACACCAAATGATCAGGGTGAGAAAGTGGTGAAGGCTTCTTTAAACAACTGGAGGAAGTCTCTGAATCACAGACCCTCATTCTTAAGGGGTAATTTAACCTCACTGACACCCGCTAGAAGTGCAACATGATGGGAAGTGAGCAGTCAAGATTTCTGGAGGGTGTCAGTGATAATTTCTTGATGAGGAATGAGCCAGCACCTGGGAAGGAAGAACCCTTTACAATGATACAGGCTGGGGACAGACTGGCTTGGGGCAGCTCTGCTGAGAAGAACCTAGGGGTCCTGGTGGACAGCAAGCTGAACAAGAGCCAGCAGTGTGCCCTAGCAGCAAAGAAGGACAATGTTATCCTGGGCTATTCCTGTATCAACAGGAACACTGGCTACAGGCTAGAAGGTCTAGGAAAGTGATTATCCCCTTTTATTCAGCACTTGTTATACCAGACCTAGAATACTGCGGCCAGTTTCGGGCCCTGTGTTACAAAAAAGATATCAATAAATTGGACTGAATATGGCCAACAGGACAGACAAGGGCTGGAGTGCTTGCCCTGCAACGAGAAACTGAGAGAACTGGTCATCTTCAGCCTGGAGAAGAGAAAACTTCTGGGAGACCTAATAGCAGCCTTCCAAGACCTAGACAGTGATCATCAAGAATATGGAGCTAGGCTCTTCACAGTGGTGCATAGTTGGAAGCTGAGTGGCAATGGGCATTAAGTTGAAACAAGAGAGGTTCCCGCTGGATATAAGGACAAACACTTTCACCATGAGGACAGTCAAGCATTGGAACAGGTTGCAGAGACAGGCTATGCATTGTCCATCCATGGCAGTTTCATGACCAGAATGAATAAAGCCCTGAATAATGTGGTCTAGCTGATGCTTCTTTGAGCAGGAAGTTGGATTAGATGGTCCCCTGACGTCCTTTCTAGCCTGAATTATCTTGTGATCCTATGATTCAGAGCGGTATGGGAGCTTTTTCCCCTCAGCAGTTCAAGTTTCCTTGCAGCCACAATAATTTCCATCTGTTTTCTCTGTGTCCACTACCAGCGGTTAACATCAGTGCTTTTGGTCCTATCTCCAGGAAAGTCGTCTGCTATTGCTTTCATGGGCTACCACTCCAAGTAGCCTCAGGAATTTCTGAATTCTTTCAGGCAGCTATTGGTGACATGATTCACATGGAACCTTAACCAAAAATATATTGACTAGACTTTTCTCAAGTCTTCCTTTTGCCTGCGATTCCTTTATCTATGGCTTCCAATTGCTATAAGTAGTTGGGATCCACCTTGATCAAGCAATGATCTCTCAATAGTTCTGAGAGTCAAAGACCAATGTACCAACCATTTGGTTTACCTGTTCTTTTCCCAAGAAGAATGCAATGGTTGTACTCACTCCCACTGTCAGCTTAGCTGTTTTTAAGATGTTGCATACATACCAATCAAGACTGGCCCATACCAGTCATTTTCCTTCTCTGAAAGTGCTGACAGAGCTATAGGGAACTTCTGTCTGTCACCTGAAGTTCTCAGAGAAAGGAAAAAATGCTACACTCTCTGTGGCAGCATGTATTAGAGTGTAAGGCCACCAGTTTTACATTAGCATAAAGTTAATAAGACGTTAAAAAAGCAGGATGAAACGTTAATAGATTTTACTTGAAAAAAGTGTGTGTCCCTTATCTCAAAAATATCGATGAAACTGTAGTTCCTGACAAGTATTGTGTCCCTGGTTCTTTCATAAGACTTGCTTGGCAGAATAATATTAAAAGAAAGCTGCTTAACATTATTATCATAATTATATTACAATATAATTATCCAATATTAAATAAGCCTTTTGAGAAAGTGATGGAGAATAGTCTATTAGTTAATTGTATTTATATGCATTTATGATTTCATAATCTGTTTGGAAACCAATGACTAGGAAAAATAGAGTCTGTTTGTACAGAAAAATGAGCTTTTCTTCCCTCATGAATTTTACCAGGCACTGCTGACACTAACAGTTCAGGAAGCATTTCATATCTAATCATGTAATTTCTCCCATGTTCTGTCATGGTTTCTTCCTCACTGAAGTTGTAGAGGATGGCAAGCAAAGTATCTCTTAGCAATTTTTCCATGTTTAAGCAGCATGACATTTTCAACAGAGATATGAACAGTTTGAATTGCAAATAGGTCCCACTTCTGCTGTTTCAGAATGTTTCAGAGTTTTTACAATGGCACACTACATGAGTCTCCTGAAATAACCAAAAAGTTCAGCTTGTAAGATAGTTCAGCCCTCATAGGTGAGTCAATATTTGATACTTCATTTCATTACTCGTTCAAAAGAGAAATAATTTGAATGAATAAGTTTAAAATTCATGTATTAATTTCTTCTGCAACATCCATTTGAATAATCCAGATATTTCAGATGATCAACCCACATCAACTGGTTTTTGAGAAAAGGGCTCTTCTAGTACATTTCATAGTTTTCAAATGGTTTTTGTGCTTGCAATAAGCATAGAACTAGACACTTACATGTCTCATCACCCTTTAAGAAGAAGCTCCAGTTATATTTCATATAATTTCAATCAATGGCTTTTAGCTTGGTGACACATGCTGACATCAAATGACATGTGAAAGACAACCAAGAAAAAAAAAACACGTCATCTGTGGAAAAATGTTATGACTCAGATCTTTTAAAGAAACAGTGTATTTTATAGGCGTAAAGAAATTCTCCATATGTATCTCTTCAGAAGTCTGTAAAAAACCTCCAGAATTTTCAGTATGAGTGCACCAAATATGCTAGTCACATGTGACTTCTTGGATGATACCAGGTGAAACATGAGATCTCTAAGTAAGGAATATGGAGTGGAAAGGTATCTTATTCTCCAAGAACAAAGAAAACTTTCTTTTTCCATGCTACTGTCCAAGTCTATGCCTCTCAGACCCATGGTCCCTGCATATAGGGTGACACTTTTGTCATCATTTGCTTTTGTGTTACTGTGTATTGCCAACTACAATTTGCAGTTCTTGCAATACTACACTATTTGTACGTGTATTTCTTAATGTCACAATTCCTGAAGTCATCCAGTGAGTCATGTCAGGAAGATGGGACAAAAATACGAGAAGAACTGTCAAAAGTGAGATTTCTCGTACAGATTCCACATGTGGGGAACACATGGATAGAGCTATGGTGAAAAGAGGGGAAAATGTCACCCAGGATAGGGAGTTTGAGGATAAATGTGTGTCTTAATTATCAAAGAATAAGGGTGAAGAACTGCCCAATGCCTTTACAGAGACAATGGCAACTACTCATGGAGTCATTAAAAAAATCAACATTTATTTCATGTATGTGTACTTCTATAGCTCTGGGATCAGAAGTCCTGGCAACTGTAACAGTTACGGCTGTGGCGTAATCAAAAACCTTGAGATTGTGAAGACAGTCTAGAAATACTGTTGTGTTGGGCCATGGTCTTGAGTTTCAGATAGTCATGTTTGTTAATTATAAGATACTGAGGAATGGGTATATAAATCCTGATTTCTTTCTCTTTCTGTTCTGCTCCCGATCTTTCAAAGACACAGAACACTCTATTCTAGCAGAGTAGCAAGGAGCCAAATGTGTTGCTCGTTGTTATTTTTGTGAAATAATGTTGCAATTAAGATTTTTTAAAAAATCAGGATCAAATCCTTTAAGCCATTCCAAATATATCCCAGAACCTCCAAAGGAAATGAGGCTTATGCAATCCTCCTGCCTTTGTGTGTATGTCATGTGTGTCTCCACATCTGCAACCTTTCTGTATTTTTTAGTTAGTTTGTTGGCTGGTTTCAACCACTTAGGACAAGTAAGGCCTCAAGCAGATTAGTTTTCTACACTTTTCACAGACAGGCAGCAAGGGAAAAAAAAACCTGATTTATTTAATGGCAAGTGGCTAGAAGGGAGCAATGTGGATCCCCACAGTCTAGGTTTTCCTTTACATTTGGTCACTGTATTGCTCAGGCAAATCCTTCTTATTAATGTTCTGTCCTTGCCTGTGTCCCAATTCTTAGCTGCTTTCACTAGAAACTTTCTCTGCACACCCAGACTGGTGTCTCCCTCAGTTTGTCAGCTGCTGGCTAGTGATTCTACATACAGATCTGGGTAGGTGGATGCCTTGTGCAGTTTTTTCTTTTTTTTTCTAAGAAGGTGGAACTTATACATTGTACTTTCTCTTTGCCCAACTATCTGATTTTTCTCTTCTCCATGCCACACCTTCTTTCTGTCCTCTGATAGAAGAAAGACTCCATTTATCCATACCTTTTCTTCTGTCCATGTGCCAGTGAATTATGACTGACTTAGGCAGTTTCAGCCAAGCTTGATGGAGAAGCACAGACTTTCAAAGACATTGCTCCTAGTTTTGTGAGAATTGGATAAAAGAATCCTAAATTTATGCCTACAGTGAGGGAAAGGCAGCAACAACTTCCATCCTTCAGGCAATCCAACACACAGAGATCACCTGGGCAAATCACACATGCTGGGATGTCAGCATGCCTGTAGCTCAGAACCAAATTTAACGCAAGTAATCACCACTCCAAGAAAATGACTTGGGAAGGTCAAAATTACCTGGGAGGTAAGCTAGAGTAGAGAGTCCTGACAGGCAGAGGAACTTCAACAACCAAAGCAGGGGGAACAGAGCATCTTGACCACAGCTACTCCCAGGGCATTGTGATAGTGTGCAGCCCACTGTTGGGACATGAAACCCATCAACATGAGTCAATGAGAGAGGACCACCAGACAGGCAGAGGGGGAAGTCACTGCCTACAGCGGTGTGAGACTCCTTATGGGATGCTGGGCAAAAGCATCTTGGTATTGCTTAAATGAAGAATTAAAGGTGGAGAAAGGTGGGAGTATCACAATAGCTCGTGGAGTAACAAGCATGGGAAAATAGATGGATAAGGAGAAAAAAGGGACTAATCATGTGTAAACAGATGGCTGGTCAGTATGTTTTTCTGTCCATGCCTTGTTCTTGGTCAGTGCAGTCTGTTGTGTCTTCTAATTAAACTCGATTTCTGACCATTTCCTGGATTAAGGGACTCTCTATTCTGTGTGGATGTGTGTGTGTGTAGATTTAAGTGACAGCAACTGGAGTGGGGACCATAAGTCTGAGCTGGACACTAGAGTGACCAGAGGGTGTGTGAGTTGGCTACTGGAGGGAGAAGGAGGTTCAGGCTAGCTATTGGAGAGGCTATAGGGTCTGGGGGTTGGTTGGGCCATAGATCTGGACCAGCTATCAGAGAGAACTGTTTGCATGTGTGTGTCAATACGTATGAGGCAACTGAAAGACCCGGGGGATCAACGGGACAGTAACTGGTTAGGCTGCATGTTTAAGGCCAGTTAATGGATGGATCAATAGTAAGCGTGTGAATGCGTATCTAATCTGAATACCAGCAACTAGAATGGGACTGTGGACCCCGGGGATTGTATGTCCAGGTGCCAGCAACTGGAGATACAAACGAATCGAGGGCCCAGCTACTGGGTAGACCTGAGTGTCTAAGGAGGGGAACATACGTATGCATCTCTACGTATTACCCACTAATAGGCTTCCATCCTAATCAGTCACAGGAGGGGAACAGGATGGTACTTGTTTGTGTTTGTGCGAGTGCTGTGTTTTCTGTCTGTGTTGATCTGTGTGGCCAGCCATGTCTACTTATGTGTTTGTATGCCTGTTGGGAATACATGCTCAGCCTCACTACAGGCAAGACATGGGGAAATGGCACTTCTGCACCTTCATGTCTCAGGCTACTGGATTTGGCGACCTCTGACAGATACAGATATTCATGTTATTAAACTCCTAGAATAGCCACGATGTGAAGTAAATTTTTTTCAGTCACTTAAAAGGAATAGATTGGATTCTGGGCTTCAGGACTCAAGTTAGCATTTTCAAGAAAAATTGGTAAGATAGAGATTATTGTTACTACTTCCTTTATGTAAAATGCTTTCCTTTTGGAGTTTCATAAAATCAAAGCTTTTAAAAACTCTTTGTGATTTTTTTTGAAAAATATGTGATTAAACTAGTTATGGAATAAAGAGAATTAATGATTCCTAACTGTATTTTTCTCCAGCAGAATTTCATCAAAACAGGCATTTTCCTAAAATATTCTAACAACTGCATGTTTTTTTTTCATAACGCTTTGGCACATTTTCAGCTAGCACTAATGGAGATAGAACTGTGATACAATAGCACAGACTTTTTGGAGTCTGTCACAGAGCAGTTAGGACTGACTGGTCTGTAGGGGAAGGTCAGCCAGGAGCTGAGAGGGATCACAGCTCAGGTAGAGACCTTGCTGACCAGGGCACTGTCCCACAGCACCTGAGCTGGGCAAGCAAAGCAGGGTGCTAGTAACAAGGTCCATTGACAGTCCCAGACAAGGCAAAGCAATCACTCAGATCCAGGGTCCATTGATGGAATCTAATCAGAAACAAATGGAGTCAGGGCTGAAGGTAAGGCTACAATGCCCTACAAAGGTCTTGAGTCCATCCAGGAGACGAACTAACAGCAACATAGGTCCAAAGCCCGTCCAGGAGGTAATACCAGAAGCAGGACCACAGATAGGCAGACCCGCAACATACCTCAGAGACTGAAACCCCAGACCTGATCTTTGATAGGGGTCCTGGCACAACGGGCAGACAGAGTCAGTGGAGGTCCCTGAGGAGGCTGCTTATAGCAATTAATGTCTGTTGGTGCACTCAAGGCCCTAACAGTCTGCCACTTTTTTGTGTCAAACTTTTTGATTTTGCACGAAAAGGGAATGTTTTAAATTAAAAGAAGAACAACGTAAATGCTAAAGCACTTAGCAGTACTGGCTTCTTCTCCATATTCATATTATCAGAAGCTGCTTCTTAGCGATAGGTCAGGCTTCAATGTTACGCGGGAAATTTAGACGTGAGCAGACCCTAATTGTCCTTTTCAGTCTAGACATACTCATGTTGTGAGTAAAAACCATTTATCTGAGAGCTTAATACATTAGGCTATTTTAAAAAAAATTCTTATAAAGCACATTGGTATAAATTTATTACTAAATGTAAACCTTGTCCAAGCCATTAGGTTTATTACTGCTGCTCTATCTCTGTTATTTTCTTATATAATAATTTGATTTGTTTTGACTTAATAAATGAGAGCCATTACCGCTACCAGAAATGATAAAGCAAAAGCAGAGATAATTGTTTGTACTTTAATCACCGAAATATTGTATTTACTTTTACATAGTGTTACTATTTTCTTGCAATTCTTTCATATATTTAGTCTGATTTCTCACCATTTTAGGTTTTCACTGCCATATGAAAGGAATGAGCAAGTTAAAGGCAAACTAACAAAGGGATAATAAATCCCTGAGAAAATGTTACTGAGGAGAGGAAGTTCATCTAACACAGCTGCCAAGAATGAAGCAAATGAACATCTGCATTGGATTATAATACTGCAGGAAAGCTAAAATGAGTCTGTGCTAAAAGAACCCTCTGTTAATCTTACTTGTTTTTTCCATTTCTCCTTTGTTTACACTTTCTTGGAGCCAAGGAAACACCAGTTTCTTTATTAGTACAACTACCATCCAGATGTGCAAACAAGTGCTTGTAAAATTGCATTTTTATATATGCCAGCATCAGGGCTAGTAACAACAGCAAAACAGAATGCAAAACTCCAGGTATTTTTTGAGAAGTCACTTCTGTAAATGCAAACTTTAATTGAAATAATCCCTGTGCTCTGCAGCAGCAGCTACTATAGCCAGGAATTGACTTATTCAGTACCCTCTCTCCTGCTGTTTGTAACACTTCTAAAGGAAAGAAGAGAAAATTCCTGAGTAACAGCGCAGAAGCTCTGTGATTAGCATGTAGCCTTGATCTGTGGAAGGACTTAATAAATCGGCATAGGCTCTCTGTCAATTGCATATTGATCACACCTTACTATATGCACTCGGTTTTAAATTAAAAATGCAGCTTTTTTTCCTGCTTTTTGCAAGTTCACCTATGTGCCAAAAATCCAAGAGGTTGTTTTTATTTTTTTGCTGGTGTATTATCAGCTGTCAGAATTGTCTCAAAGTAAATCCTTAGCCACTCTTGTAAGATCCCACTTCTAGTCTGGGCATCTCCCATAGTGCTATCATTGCCATCAAGGTGTAACTGGTTCACAAGTACTGTTTTTTGGTCATACTCAGAAAAACATAGAAGCTGGGCATGCAAGGCTGAGAAGGACAAAAGTCTGGAAAAACAACATTTTGTTGCTCTAGTTAGCAAATGTGATTGTTAACTAAGTCTTCTGGTTTTTGTTGTTTGCTTTGTTTTGTTTCCTTCCAAGAAGCAGAACTGTTTTAGACAGTCTGAGTCAAAAACACAGAGAGAATGAGAGAAACTACAAATAAACATGCTTTATTTTTGGAAAATCCAAAATCTAAGAGCTGCTGCTTCTCCTTTCTCTTACAAATAACATTCAGAAACTTAGCTTTAGCTTTTCTTGAAAATACATCCTGCTGGTTTTATTTCATTGTTTTTTACATATATCAGTTTAAATTGCTGTTTAATTTTTTAAAAGATCGAGATTTCTTTCAATCTTGGAGGACAGAAAGAGAAATACCTCTTCTCTCTTCCTCTGTTGCTCTACAGTGCATACCTCTCAGGCATGATCATGACCGATGTAAAAGTAACATGTGCAAAAATATATTTTTCCCTCTTTGACTTCCTCTTTGCAAAGCATATAATTTGAAGGTTTTTTCCTTTTCATTTTGCTGGTGTTTTTGTATAACCAGTACATCAAAGAAGTGGGTTTTACACAATTATTGTGTAAGATCTGAGGTTTGTGGCTGCTCCAGTTGAGCAAGGCTGTTAGAAGAAAACCCTGAAACCCAAGTCGAAGGTCTATACATATGTTTCAGGGATGGTAAAAATAGAAGTGTTGTCAGCTGGTTGGCTAGGCAACAATATGGAAAGGTTAGCTTTTATTGAAATGCGTTATAGGTAAGGAATTAATGTCTGATGTCTTAAGGAACGATTGACTGTTAATATACTAGCACCCAATTTGTACACAGCATCACAGAGGGCACCACGCTAGCAGGTGTAACTCTGTATCTTAGACTTATTTCAGGTGTTCTGTTAATTCAGTCCTATCACCTAAACACAAGTAGAAACTTGAAGCATGTTAATTTAAAACTGATAAAAAGAAAATACTGAGAGTGAATGTCAATGGACTTTCTTTCCTGTCTGAGAGCTCACTAGATTTCTAGAAGGCTTTAGGGATGTGCTGTGGGTGTGCCAAGGGGAACTCCTTGTTGAAGTGCTCAGCATTCACAGTAGTGGCTCATACCTTTAAAAGATTTATATTTTGTTAAACTTTGACTAATTAGCTACTACAATTTCCTACCCAGGTTGTCTGCCTTAGGTTGTGTTATATGGAAAGCTTCAAATAATTCTACAATGTCTGGTAAAAAATCGGAGAAGTCTTAATAAGTTATGCGAACATTTGCACACCCTTAGTGAAACTGCATGGCTAAAATACTGAAAGTTCTTGGCTCATTACTCCAAGCAGACTTCAGGACTGTGTCAGAACTGAGAGCAGAAGGACTAGACTCCTGATATGGCTTGATCTTCTGAGGCCTCACTGCATGGAGGAGGAAGTCATCTGTTTTCAATGATCAGACAGCAAGAGATGAGTTTGAAGCAGTGGGACTGGATAACATAGTGGAGGAAATGGTTGAAAGGAATGAAATGGGGCAGAAACTAGAGAGACAGGCAGGGACTGGGAGCTCGAGGAAAATCATACTTATGGTCAGGTGAGACAGTGATGGAGTGGGTAAGGGGAGTGGGACTCAAGTCAGCAGGAGATTAGTACATGCTTCTCTTCACTGCTCAGCTGGTTTCTGAAGCAATGAAATATGACGACAGGGTATTCAGAACAGAGTCTGATTAGTGTTCAGGTAATACAAGACTGTATGTCAGGCAGGGATAAAACAGATGCTGTGTGAGTTAGCACTGCCTAATTTGTGTATTGAGCAAGGAAGGGAATAATGATAAAGAATTTTGTAGATAAAGACCATCATAAATAGACCTAAAAAGCCAGATGGATGATGTTGGCATGCCATTAATTCATTTACTATTTCTAAGTAATTTTTTAGACTTTATTTTTTTGGAAGCAAGCAATGCATCTGGCAGAAAGAATTGGTAACGTCAAAATGTAAGCTAAGATTTTACAGTTGTTTGGTTTTAACCCACGAACAAGGTGAAGCTCGTTGCATCTCAGCAGCAAAGGAAAAAAAAAGAATGAACACTTAAGCTGATTTACTGACAGCAACCACAGCAATTATAGGTAGTAGGAGTCTTGATGGACAGACAAGACAATTTAGACCCTTTTAGCTAGTGTCAACAGAAATGGACAGAGTAGAACTGTCAAAGATAGAAATTTCCTGTCCTTATAGTGGTTCTCATGGCTTGTGTAGGAATGAGGTTCCCCCTTCCCCTAGACTAGTGCTTCTACAGATACGAAGGCAGCAGAACTGAACTCTGTTTTTTCTGAATGTAAGTGGGTCCATCAGTGTACGTGTACTGCTCAGAGCAGCTGCTGCAGCACAGCAGAACAGGTAGAAGGTGTGGTGGGAAACAGCAACTGCAGGATGTGAGTTGTCAGTTAGAGGACAGAGAATGCAAATCTCAAGGAAATCAGGAAAAATACTCTTTATCCGTCTGAAGACTGCAAGAGAAACAGATGCACTCTTCTTTGTCCAAATGTGTATTCAAGGACTACATAATTTACCTGACTAAAACACAAAACTATTTTGGTTACCGGTAATTTCTTCTTTTCAACCTACGATTAAACATTTGGGTGATGAAATTTTGTTGTTTCAAGAGCTAGCAGGTGAAGATAACCTTTTAATTTTATATTTGATGATGACAACTTACAGTCTGTTTTATCAGAGACCTTTAGCAGTGATGCACACACCATTATATGAAGCACTGCACATGGATATAGTCAGGCTTCTCTGCTTCCTGTTCTCTTCCTGCTGCCCTTCCCAACCCTGTGGTTATCAGTGCGTTGCTGGTGTATCAACACCAGAAGAAAATGCAGCAATGCATTCTTCACAGGGTAGTGCAGGGGAATTACAGGGTAGATCTGACGCAGATGAGTTAGGCTTGGGCAAATGCTAGAGCGAACCATCCCTGATGCTGTTGGAGCATATAGGATAGGTGACTCAGAGGCTCCTACTGGCCAGCAGTATAGAATGAGCACTCTGGACTTGCAGTTGTCACTGAGGATGGCCTAAGGAGCATTGATGTGGTTACTGGGGTTGGCTCTGGTGCCTACATTTGAAAAAAGAAAAAACCATGAACCGTCTAGGTAACTGACAGGGCTGTAGCCATAGTGGTCCCAGGACCAAAGCCTCATGTTCTGTAGGTAGATGTGGTACATTCCTGTAGACAATCTAACTAATGATAGTTAGCAGAGATTTTGAGCACATAAATAACCTGTCTACTTCTCTCTTTTTTTTTTTTTTCCTGGACATACTAGTTCATGTAATAATAATTACCTTTAGTCATAAGCCTTGTCTTGATCTGCATGAATTCTTCTAGCAGTGTTGAACAATCCTTGCTGGTGAGTCACAAGGCATGCATTTAAGTTGTGCAGCAGAGGGATGAAGAGGGTTTCTTTTTAATTTTAAATAGTTTTTTGTAAAGCATTATTGGGTGTGTTTGTGTGATGAACAACTCTTCCTAAAATAAAAACAATGAAAAAAAATTCAGATTTACAACATGTGAATCATGTTGTTGCTCAAAGCTTATTTTGCCCACATCTTATTTTTAAGATGTATAACTAACTGTATTTTAAATTTTGGAAAAAAGAGTCAAGCACATGGGTAACGTGTTTATTTCTGTCTTGTAACTGTGGGTGGTAGCTATCCTGTAACAGCCACAAGCAGCATAAACACACTTTCTGTCCTGCTGGTATTTTGTGTTTCCTTTTTATGGCATTTAAATGCCTAGCTTTTCTTTTCCCTGCTCCCTTAATTAGCAGCCTCACTACCTGTGGCCGAGTTTCATTTTTAACCTCTGCTGCCTTATCCTGAACAGGCATTCCAGAGGTCTCAGCCAGAAAGTGATCAGAAGAAGAAAAATCACAATTGGTAATGGGAGGATAGGCAATATGGAAAGCAGAATTTACTGTATTTTGAGAACAGAGGGAGAACAGTTCACAAAATTGCATGAAAGTAGTCTGCTACTTGGAAAGCATTTTGCAGAAATAGACTGATGAAGCAGAAACAGACATACTTGGATAAGAATGAAGAATGCATTTACCTGCTGAAATGTAATGCCAGACTGAGATGGTGATGTACTGTCCTTATTTTTAAAGTTCTTTGACAGATGATACTCTCAAAGAAAATTATTCTGAAAGAAAAAAAATTTCCATTCTGTAAACTGAAAAGTGAAACTTAAGACATAAAAACTGGCATTTTAATTTAAAGTGGTTTCTGTTTTGAAAGTTTTTATTTATGTCCCTTTAGTCTTAAGAATAGATGGCATGGACTTTTTTTTTTTACAATTTGCCAACAGACTGTTTTAAAGATTTTTTTGCTTTTGGGTATAATTAGTTCTCCTATTCATTACAAATATCTTCCAATTTTAAGACAGTTGGATGCCTTAATTTTCTCTAATTAAAATAATGGCACCTGAGCTATTGGGTAAAGGAGATTGGAAGAGGGAAGAGAAATCTATTTCAAAGATCTTTGTGAGACTACTGCTTTGTGTTGGCTAATAAAGCTGTCTCCCTGTAACATGGATTTTTGTCACTTTGGAAGTGTAGTTTGGTGTCCATCAGAAATATATTTTCTACAGCACAAATATGATTAGATCATCCTGCCAGCAAATGTAGCCATCATACTAAGGTCATCATACATAGTGGCCTTGCTTGACGGCCATTTTTCCACTGACAGCTCGAACTGTTAAAGTTCATGAGATCAGGAACTTCTGTTCTTCCACCTTGATTATTTGGACATTTCAGCTTAGTATGTGATGGCTTTTTTTCTGAAGAGATCTTAGTTTTGCTTTATATCTTAGTTCTATTTTTTATGTCCAGGATTTTATTTACAATTTTTAAAAAGTCCTAAATTCAAACCATTGTATCTTAAGGGAGAGGAAGAAGAAATAATCAGCATGAATATAGTATTCCTCCCAGTAAAGGACTCCAGATGTTGACAACTTGCTGTAAGACCTTGTCCCCATGGGCAAGACCAGAGTGCAACCACCAACATTAGGACCTGGAGAAGCAGTGGAAGGGTGAGCATAACACCAGAAAAGAGGTAGAAGCTGAGGAATATATGTGTTAAACTTTTAATTGTATTATTGCTATCATTGCCTCTTTTCCTGTATATGAATACTCTAGCTACTTTATTTCTCATTCTTTTTCAGCAATAATGTAGATGAAGACTAATGGCAATCCTTGAATTAGACTGTTAAAAATTCCATTATACTAACAATCTTAGAGTCACAGATGGTTGAGGTGGGAAGCGACCTCTGGAGATCATCTGGTCCAACCCTCCTTCTCAAGCATGAGTAGACTGGAGTAGGCTACCTAGGACTATGTCTGTCTGGACGGCTTTTGAATATCCCCAAGGATGGAGAGTCAACAAGCTCTCTGATCAACCTGTGACAGTGCTCAGTCACCTCACAAGTGTATCCTGATGTTCAGAGGGAACCTCCTGTGTTTGTCCCCATGGCCTCTGGTCCTGTCACTGAGCACCAATGAAAAGAGCCTGGCTTCATCCTCTTTGCACCTTCCTTCAGATACTTGTATAGATTGATAAGATCCCCTCCTGAGCCTTCTCTTTTCCAAGTTGAACAGTCTTGGCTCTTTCGGCCTTCCTGATAGGACAGATTCTCCCGTCCCTTAATCATCTTTGTGGCTCTTCCTTGGACTTTCTCCAGAAAGTTCATGAGTCTCTTGTACTGGGGAACCCAGAACTTGACATGGTACTCCAGGTGTGACCTCACCAGTGCTGACCAGAGGGGAAGGAGCACCTCCCTCAACCTGCTGGCAACAGGAATGACCTGTAAGCCATCCCACCATGTCTCCGTGATTCCAACAAGATTGTAACCCTGCGGCTGCACACACATCTCTAAATCATCATGTTTATTCCCCATGCTATGTACATTAGCTTACATGCACTTCAGAGAGGCACCCCAGAATCCTGATTTGCCAGCAAGGGTCTGGGTTTTTCCAATAATGTTGCTTTGTTTACATGCAAGTACTGGAGGGGACCCTGCTTAAGCCTCGTTTTGCTGATTTTGTGTTTTCTTTCTGATACATCACCCCATGCCCTTTGCTCATCAACCCTATCTATCCCTCCCTCACAGGCGTGCTGGTAACTCTGTTCCTCCACTGTCATTCCTACTTTAAATCCCTTCTTCCCAGGTCAACCATCCTCGTAGCAAAGATATCTTTGCTCTGCTTATTGAGGTGGATCCCATGTCTCCCAAAATTCTTGGGTTGATTTATTATAATTTGAGAGGTGTGATGCCTCTTTGCCCATAAACGAGATTCTGAGTGTAACAACTAGATCTGGAAAAAAAATGTTGCTGTGTTCTTTGCTATCATGTACATGGTATAAATACCAGCTCTCATCCTGATCATTATCTTGATCTAAATGTATATTTAGGGCAAGTATGTTGGCTAAGATCCTCACATTGTAGGCATCTGAAAACATTTTTCAATAAGGCCAGATTTTTAACCTTTTTCTAAGCAAAGTACTTGTACTCCTTTTACCTGTGAAAGTGGATTATCAGTCCTGTCCATGTTATCATGATGATTTACAAAGTAGAAATTTAAGACAAAAATCTAATGGTGATTAAAGATTTGGTATTTGCATCACTTTGTGGTTGGCTTACAAACTAGGATTCTACTTTTCTGAAAACCCATAGTTCATATAAACCAGTGGGACAAGAGGTTTGTCCCAGTGTAGGAAAGCATACTTTTTACAAATTTATCTCAAGGCAGTGTAAAAGGTAGACAGAGAGGTCACTCCTTGGGTCAAGCTCTGTAAATATTTTTAAAAAGAAAATATTTGAGTCAAGTTAGCTTTCACAGAATGGGGAGAGGGATTCTGGTGGAGCTTCTTACTTCCTATATCCTGTGGTAGCATGTGTGTGTAGGAGAAAATGTTTCTTCAGCTCAGCTGAACATGGAGAGAGACAGCAAAAGGGCTGCATATAATTCTTTCTGGGTTTATTCATATAAAAGGAATGTATGACATTTAGTCTGAATGGAGCCTTTCAGTGCAATGCATGCATGTACTTAATATAGTTAAGACTTAGTTTTTTAAATATGCTTTAAAACTATGTACCCTTCTGCTAATGATAAATTAATTTAATATAGCAATAGGATCATTGTTGACATGCAAGTGAGTTTAAATTGCAAGCAGAACATCTACTTATGGTTGGTTTTACAGTTGTCCCACATGCTATCTTGAATAATTTCAATTGCTTGTTTCGTTTCTGAACACTGACCAGTTTGAATTCTGAGTTTGTGTCTCATGCCAGTACCATAAACTTCGTCAGAAACAGTTCAGCCATTTCTGGAAATGATAATTTTTGTGATCCCGCCAAAGAATTGTTTAATAGCTGTAATGTTTTTGCATTTTAGAACACAAACTTAATATTTGATAGGGGCATACTGACAGTTGCATGTGTGATCAGAAGTACTGAAACATCCTGATTCACAGCCTATACCACTTGAACTATTAGAGTATTGCACAAGACATGCTTTGCTAATAAGTTTCATGGATGTCTCCTTATAACAGAAGTACCACAGTGCTTTTCCTCTTCTAGTCTTGCTGCCTAGTGAAAGACAGAATCAGAGTTTTTAGAGGGGAAATATGTATGTCTAAACATTTATTCTTGGTTTCCTTCCCACCTAGTGTCAGGTAACATACCCAAACTTCCCTTTCCTTCTGCTTCCTAACTGGCTTTCAGTGGTCTTCTTAGCTTTGTCCTCACCTCTTCCCAACTTCCTCTCCCAGCCTTTTCACTTGGTCTTATTCTCCTTTTGGTACATTTTTCTCTGTAATATTCATCCACCCTCCCCACTAGTCTGATTGTCTTCATACCCATCTGTGTGTCCAACAGACCTGGACTCTTCCCTTTTGAAAATAATCTTCCACTATAAGTATTGATGGGAGATTCCTTTCTTCCTAGGGTTTCCATTGCAAGCTTCAGGTCCCTGATTCCCCTTTGGCTTCTTTGCCATCCAGCCCCAGTTGTGTGAAAGATTTAACAAGTTTTTTCAATACTTTTTATAATACTGTGAAGGAGGGGTAGAGTAGGCAGAAACATTCAAATTATGTGAAATGAAGCACTAAAGAGCTAGAAAATGCCAGAATTCTTTACCTCTGTGACTTTAATTTGTACCCTTCTGTAGGGTATGGTACAGGCTTGTCCTCAAGTACATAAATGTACATTCTTACTCCTTCATAAGTATATATTAAATATATCATTTATAGACTTTTAATTTTTTTTTTTGGAGATGCCTTTTTTAAAGGAGGAAAAAGCACAAAAAAGGAGTATTGAAGCATTTGTTATGCCGGCGAAAGTGTGTTATCAACCCACTGTGAAAGGAGCCGTTTAGCAGCAGTTAGCTGGTGATATTCAAAGCCAAAATATCGTTCAGAGTTCCTGGATGAACAGATACATGCTGCAATGATCCATCACTTAAATGATATACTCAGAATGATTGACAGTAGCTTTTCAGGAGCCAAGGTACAAGAAGCGAGGTCTATGCATGAACAATTGGTTAAAAGACAGGCAAAAAGATGAGGAATATACAGTCAACCCTTGTGACAGAGAAAGGTCACTGCTGTAATTCTACAGAGATTTGCACTACCTGCCTTATCCAGTGGGGGCAAGTATTTATATGACTGCTGTGTAGTTAAGTTTGATGATGAGTGGGTTTTTTTAATAAAGATAGGGGCAGATTGTAAGGAATTACAAACAGATCTTCTAAGAGTGAATGATTGGAGAATAAAATGGTAAATGAAATTAATTTCTACCATTTGGTATAAATTTATTGAGAGAGGGAGGAGAAATCTTAATTACACATAAAATTACCTCTTAGGTGCAAATTATTAAGCTTATGAGAGTTCCATGAAAACGACATCTCAGCTGCGGTCAAGAAAATACAGTTGTGCTCCTCATCAGGAAAAATACAGAGAACATTACTATGTCACTAGAGAAATCTTGTGATTATTTGCATCACATGCTCTTATGAGTCCCCTGACTCCACCAAAGATCAAAATCGATGTACTAGAACACAGAAGCTCTAAGGAAGTCTAAAAAGATAACTGGAGGTGTGGAATAGTTGCAGTACAAGAAATGACCAGAAAGCAGACAAGTGGAAGGGGTATATGAAAGAGGCTTCTGAAATCACAAAGAGCGCGGAGAAAACAGAATGGACAATGAATAGGTAATCCCTATTCAGTACAAGAACTTGGAGGCATTGAAGAACATTAAAGAAGCAGAGGCTTCTTTATGAAATGCATAACTGAGCAGTGGACTTCCTTGCCACAGGATATTATGAATGCCAAACACATATGTATATATACATGCTCAGGAGAAGTCTAAGCAGAAGGGAAATACTTTATTCTTTTCTAGCATGGTTCTTAAACTCACTCAGGCTTTGGTGCATACTGCTTCTCTAGCACTAATCTTGCACAAAAATACGATTCTTAAATCCTATGATTATAGGAGGCTAGAAATGTGCGGCTAAGAAATTTGTGTTTCAGTTAGGAGGAAAAAGATAAACTTCTTAACACTGAGATGATCAGAAATGTGAGAACACTCATCCAGACTAACCCAGTGAACGAGTAAGAATAACAACAGCAGAATTGTAGTCTGCCATTTCAGATCTTAAGGAATGCAATCAGTTGACAGAGTTGAGGAAAGTAAACAAAACTTCTGCCTGGAAAGTGGAGATTTTTAACCAGCAGGAAAACTCCAGCTTAGATGAAGACAGCTGGAGACATTACTGAAGGAAAGCACTTACATCATAATTCAAAGGAATCCTGCTGTGTTTGAAAATGAAGAGACAAACAGCAAGGTTAAAACTGAGTGGATGTGTACAAATGTCACTGCCCTTGAGGGGAGCAAGATAGACGTAGATAGACAGATATAGCAGATATAGAGAGCCTGTTAATATTCTGTAATTCTTAGGACTACAAATGGACACTAGAAACTCAAGAAATCTCAATGCCCTACAAGAGTGAGGGTAATAAACTGTTTGTATTTAGCGGTTCCTCCACTGCTGTCCATTTAAAACTAATGGAATGCGGAGGTCAAGAGCATACTTTGCCTTGCCTTTCTTTATGCAGTAGCACTAAAAATATTCAGCATTGACCAGAAATCTGTGTTAAAATATCCAGCAGAAGCTAAAGGTTTTCTCAGCAGCATTTCATGTAGATCATCTACCCGAACAGTGTATTACCTATGGGAGAAGGAGAGGTGTTACTTCCTTTTTTTCTATGGGTTTTCTAAAATCAGAGGAAAAATCTGTCAAATTGTAAACAATAGAAGAAATGTTATTTTTTAATGAAATCTTTTCAGCTTATACTATAAAAAATCCTCAATAAATAGTCATCTAAATTTTATAAATCTGGAGTTTGTTCATACATTTGTCTCTTAAACATGTTAGTCTATTGTAAAGCATCAAAGCAGACATATGATTTGGCCATATATACCAGTCAAAAACTATGCTGTAACAGGAGGCATTATACAGGTAAGCCTCTGACATTTTATGTATATACAGAGAGAAGTTAGTATTGAAAGAAGGAACTGAGTTAAAAAATAGTTTGGCAGGACTAATGATTGCTCTTGGTAGCTGTTGCTAAAGATTACTGGAAAAAAAATGGAAAAGTGAGCCAGGCTTGTAAATACATACATTTTACAAGAATGCTTAAAAAACCCAGTATTTCCTCCTGGGATAACATATATCTACTGTCCTAGATAAAGGCATAAAATAAATGCTTTTGGTATGTTATTTGCACAAATGTTGCAAACACTCTTCCTATAAACAGCACTGCTGGTGGTGATAACAACAAAGAAACTTCAGGGAGAGAGAAAGGAAAGAGCTGACATCCTCAGGTAGAAAAGGTGAATGATGAAACCTTTTTCATCCCTGATATAGCACTATGGAAGAGAAAGAGGGAGGATCCTTGGTCCTCTGACGAAGATAAAACAGTGTGTGTTTATAAAAAGAAACTTGATTAAAAGATATATTGATCTCTTCCTTCCTTATCATTAAGCAGGAGGTAGATAGTGAATAATGCTGGACTGTGGCTCTGCTAGAAATATGCTTTAAGAGAGCTGACGCATTGTGATTTCTAGCCTAAAAGGGGAGTCTGGGGCAGAATCAAGATTCTAGCTTTTAAAGCCCTAACCTCTATATTTCCTTATATATATAAAATAAAA